>NC_134643.1:48740159-49043189 GCF_030463565.1 Pelecanus crispus | reverse complement strand
AAAATACTGGTTTTGTCTACAGATCCTGTAGCCTCTGTTTCTGTTCCTTATATTTGTTTTCATTTACCAGTGAATTTGTTTCCAGAGAAAGAATATGAATCAGTCATGACTCAGAACTCATTGCACATGCTTTCAAGTGGAAAAAAAGAAAATAAAAGGAAAAAGAACATTTTATTTTCTACTGATTACAGTTATCAGTGACACTGCAGGTTCCCCATTTTTAAGTGAAGGTCACCTTTCACTGAGAGCGCTGCAGATATGCCTCAAAGATAATTTTATCACAATTAGCATATTATCAACTCAGAAGGACCCATTGCATATGCTCGTAAGTGTGACTGTGAAGGTACAGAGGACTACTTCTCATCTGAGCAGAGTTAGCTCTATGGTTTGATTTAACAGTAGGTGCAGAATATACAAGGTAGAATATTAGTATTATTAGTGAGAACAGTCATTACTAGGATCTTATGAAAAATAAGCATGTCATGGTATTCTACAGAATGATGCATTACTGATTAAAAAATGGGGGAAAAAGAAAGTAGACCTTTATACATTCTCTGAAACGATCACTCTTGGAAGCTTCTAGGCTATTAGTGGGTTCTTATTGTTTAAGAATTATTTTTTATGTCAGCATTGAAAAAACTCAGTCTTTGCAGTAGGTAAATCATTGTCTGAAAGATTTCATTTCCTTCTACTTAACTAGCTGATACACTCCACTGGTCTTTTGCGATAAGCATACTTTTGCCACAGCAGTTGTGTTTGGTAGTGTCCTGGTTTCAGCTGGGATAGAGTTAATTTTCTTCCTAGCAGCAGGCATAGTGCTGGGTTTTGGATTTAGTATGAGAAGAATGTTGATAACACACTGATGGTTTAGTTGTTGCTAAGTACTGCTTATGATAGTCAAGGACTTTTCAGCTTCCCATGCTCTGCCAGGTGCACAAGGAACTGGGAGGGGGCACAGCCAGAATAGTTGATCCAAACTGGCCAAAGGGCTATTCCATACCATGTGATGTCATGCTCAGTATATTAACTGGGGGAGGGGTTGGCCGTGGAGCAGCGATCACTGCTCAGGAACTGTCTGGGTATCGGTCGGCGGGTGGTGAGCAATTGCATTGTGCATCACTTGCTTTGTATATTGTTATTATTATTATCATTATTATATTGTTATTATTATCATTATTATTTTACTTTATTTCAATTATTAAACTGTTCTTATTTCAACCCAGGAGTGTTTCTCACTCTTACTCCTCCGATTCTCTCCCCTATCCCTTCAGGGTAAGGGGAGTGAGCGAGTGCGTGGTGCTTAGTTGCTGGCTGGGCATTGTTATAAGAACATGTTTTTAAAGTCAGTAATTTCTATTATGTCATGCTCTTTTACAATAATAATAAACATGAACAGAAAAATCAATCCATGACATGTTAAAAAAAAAATTTCAAAGAGGAGACAATAAGGACTCTAAGTGCAGTTTATTTTATCAATAGTATCTTTCTTACTTTGCCTGTTCCTGACTTGATTTTTTATAGATTAACCTAGCTGAATAATTGCATACAATTCCTTTGTGGTTGTGTTTGTTTGTTTTTGTTTTCATATGTGTAAATGTATGTATAAGTAACTAGCAGTTTGCTTTTTATTTATGAAAGTGAAAAAGGAATCATTCTTCATAAGAGCTGAAAGGCTGTTGCTTGTGGGAATATTAAAGATTATTTCCACACAGTGTGTAAGAAGAATAATGAATATTTTGATGGTGAGCTAATATTAATAAAGTCTTATTCTGTATTTCATGTATGACATATGATACCCTGTTTGCAGCTTTCAGATGAGAATTTAGTCATGCAAGTTTATTGTGGTGATAGAAATTTAGATGATATTCTCACCGTCTTTATGTTATTTTATATATGATTTATATAACAGATATGGTTGAGAACTGTTTAAAAACCACATTGGAACATGTCAGATTATTGAAAATAAGTCCTTTCATGAAAATAGAGCTGTTTTAATAAAAACATCATGTGGAAGCTTTCCTGAGTCCAAGACTGAATATCTTGTCATAGCTGTATACAAACCTCTAAGAACAACAACAAAAGATTGTTTCTGGACTGTAGGAGCTCTAGGAAAAAGTCTCTCTCTCCCCCTCCCTCTCTCTCTGATTTGGTAAAGTATGCTTGCTTGGGTTTCTTTAATGCCAGGTGATATTCCTATATAATAGATAAAAGATTCACGATTTTTCATTTTTTCTTTCTTCTCTGGAATACTTGATAACATATGGGAAATAACACCAATAAGAGGAAGTAACTACCTTTACAGCCTGAACATTGCTCCCTCATCATATGGGTGAGCAGCAATTGAGTCTCTACTCTTAATAAGGTGATACAGATCTTGAAGTTTCATCCATCCAGGAGAAATTTGCTAGCAACTTCAGTACATCATTAGAGGAATTCTTGTTTTCTTTTCCTTTCCCATGGAAAATGTCAACTTACTTTATTGGTGGATAGAAACTGATGTCAAAACATTGGAAATTTTTTGTTTCTCAGCCAGTCCTAAGAAATAGAGATACTAAAGTGTTGTAACAGAACATGACAAAACACATGAGGTAAACTGTGGCTTTCCATTAACAGTCTAAAGGCTTAGGCTGGAAACAGTATAGGTTGATTTACTGTATACATAAATTTACCACTGAAGTGCAACAAGGTCTTAAGGGTGGAATGCATCAGAGAAAAGACAGATTTCTAGCAGAGCTGGGAGCAGATTGGAACTACTGGTGTTCTCTGGGAGGTGGTTCCAGGTCTAGGAATAGGTGTATAAAGACTGTAAAGTTATATGTAATTGAAAAGACGGAAGGAAAGGGGATAAAAAATAGTAATGGCAGACATCTAATACAGAAAATATACCCCACTGAAGGCCTTAGAAAAGGTGTAAGTGTAATCAGTCAACCTAAAATCTCTTTATATGTCCTGAGATATATTAAATAACAAAAAAGATTGCCTTGTTTTCCCATACAATCATTGAAGTAGATTTTGTCTTTAAAATGGTATAGCTAAGGCTAAAGGTTTAAGTAATTTTATAACAAGATTTTAAAAATGAGTTAAGGTTGCTGGATTTGATTATTTGGTTTTAGCTATTTGCCATAGGCCTCAGGTGCCTCAGGATTTACTTACGTTTACTCTCTATCAGGAGAGTACAGTTTTGATCATAAGTAAGGAAAGCACATGTGTCCGATACTCCAATTTTCCTTTAATACCCTGTGCCTATTTGTTTTTAAAACAGCACTACCAGACAAAGTCAATTATTTCCTTAGTAGCCAGTGATGCACAAGGTATGGACCATCTAATGTGAAATGAGCTTCCTTAGTCTCTTTTTTCTTGTTTTGTTTTGGTTTTTTTTTTCTTCTTTCATCGATTACCTGCTAGTCTTGTCACTGTGTCCTGGTTTCGGCTGGGATAGAGTTAATTTTCTTCCTAGCAGCAGGCATAGTGCTGTGTTTTGGATTTAGTATGAGAAGAATGTTGATAACATGCTGATGTTTTTAGTTGTTGCTGAGTACTGCTTATGCTAGTCAAGGACTTTTTCAGCTTCCCATGCTCTGCCAGGTGCACAAGAAACTGGGAGGGGGCACAGCCAGAAGAGTTGATCCAAACTGACCAAAGGGCTATTCCATACCATATGACGTCATGCTCAGTATATAAACTGGGGGGGGTTAGCCGGGGAGCAGCGACCGCTGCTCGGGAACTGTCTGGGTATCGGTTGTCGGGTGGTGAGCAATTGCATTGTGCATCACTTGCTTTGTATATTATTATTACTGTTATTATTATTATATTGTTGTTATTATTATTTTACTTTATTTTATTTTAATTATTAAACTATTCTTATCTCAACCCAGGAGTGTTTCTCACTCTTACTCCTCCGATTCTCTCCCCCATCCCATCGGGGTAGGGGGAGTGAGCGAGCGGCTGCGTGGTACTGAGTTGCTGGCTGGGACTAAACCACGACAGTCCTTTTTGGTGCCCAACGTGGGGCACGAAGGGTTTGAGATAAGAACAGATTAACTAGAGTGTATTAAGGAGTTTGTTAACAGTTGCCGGTCATGATATTAGTTCATCTGATCTGTACCATGTTCTTTTCTTGGCTGTGCATGTTAAAGCTTGGTGTTGGTCTGTGCATTGCGCTATGCTCTGTAGTGATTAAGGATGTTTTGATTGGGAGGTTCCTTATCAAAATCCTGACCTTGAGCATGGTTTTGTATCTGGGTTTTATACACAAGTCATTACTGTACTTCGGGTACCACCTCATGGAGAGAGTTAGCAATTATACCTTTCCCTCGGAGACGTCTGTTGTGGAGGAACTACAGAATGGCACCTTCATTACCTTATTCTATAATGCTTCCTCCCTCATTACAGAAAGTTTTCAGTATTTTGAACATCCCTGGGCAGTTAAGATACTTCTATTGATACTTCTTGGGAATATTGTTTTGGTTTTGACAAAGGTTAGTAAGCAATTTAAGAATATCATCCAGAGATCTGCCCCAAGGCTGGAGAGTTATGAGTGGCAGGGTGTGTGGGATCGTATGCGCAAGTACCTAGGGCAGTGGGGACCTCCAGTGTTTTGGAACTTCACCCCTGAACAAGTGCAGAATCCTGAAGAACTAGTAAAGTATTTGGAAGAAGTATGTTCTCACCCTGGCAACTCCAAAGAGACACAACTCATTGCAACATGCTGGGGACTGGCCCATGCCTATCGAGCCCTGTTCAACACTATTCAGTACCCTCAAGGGAAAGAGAGGGTCTCTGGATCTGATGACAAAACAACAGGCACTGTGGCTACTCCAACCACAGCCATGAGCACTGTGGCTACTCCAACCACAGCCACAAGCACTGCAGCTACTCCAACACCCACCACAGGTACTGCAGCCACTCCAACCCCAGTGGCAGGCACTGCGGCTAAACCAGAGAACCAACCTGCGCCGGTATCAGTTGCCCCTATACAGAAGAAAAAATACACAAGGAAATCAGTTCGTTTAGTAAGGGATGAAGATGAACCAGGGCCATCACGAGAACCAGAGGAGGAAGAACCCATAAATGAGATGGTGACCACCCGATCCCTATCCCTGAGTGAGCTGCGAGATATGCGAAAAGATTTTGGTCGTCATCCAGGCGAGCACATCATCACCTGGCTGCTCCGATGCTGGGATAACGGGGCCAGTAGCCTGGATTTAGAGGGTAGGGAAGCCAAGCAGCTGGGATCCCTTTCCAGGGAAGGGGGCATTGACAAAGCAATTGAAAAAGGGGCAAAACCGCTCAGCCTCTGGAGGCGACTTCTGTCAAGCGTGAAGGAAAGGTATCCCTTCAAGGAGGATGTTTTATACCGCCCAAGCAAATGGACCACCGTAGAGAAGGGTATCCAGTACCTGAGGGAATTAGGCATGCTGGAGGTGATTTACAGTGACCTGAATGATGAACAGTTAACCAAAGACCCAGATGAAGTCAGGTGCACACAATCCATGTGGCGGAAGGTGGTACGGAGCGCACCAGCATCGTATTCCAACTCGTTGGCAATACTAGCCTGGAAAGACGACGAGGCACCAACGGTGGATGAAGTGGCTAGACAACTCCGGGACTACGAAGAAAAGCTCTCTTCCTCCCTACGGGCCTGTGTCTCGGCTGTGGAAAAACTGTCTGAAAAAATATGCCAAGAGTTCCAACAACTCAGAGAGGATCTGTCCTACTCCCCACCTGCACGGACCAGTGTCTCAGCCATTAGGAGTCAACGTCCCTATGCTCAAGAGAGAGGATATAGAGGATACACACCACGGGGCACCCTGTGGTTTTACCTGCGTGATTATGGAGAGGACATGAGAAAGTGGGATGGAAAACCCACCTCAACCTTAGAGGCACGGGTGCGTGAATTGCAAGGAAAAACTATTAGAAAAGGCGGTTCTCCCAGGAAGATTGCAGCTCCAGTTTCCAGTGAGCAGTTCCCGAGACAGAGTAAGAGGGCTAATTTTACTTCCGACCTTGATCAGGGAACTTTTGATTCACATTTACAGGAAGTGAACAGCGAATACTGTGACCAGTGTTAGAGGGGCCCTGCCTCCAGCCAGGTGGAGGAAAGGGACAACCGGGTTTACTGGACTGTGTGGATTCGATGGCCTGGAACGTCAGACCCACAGGAGTATAAGGCTCTAGTGGACACTGGTGCACAGTGCACGCTAATGCCATCAAACTATAGAGGGGCAGAACCCATTTGTATTTCTGGAGTGACAGGGGGATCCCAACAGCTCACTGTACTGGAAGCTGAAGTGAGCCTAACTGGGAATGAGTGGCAAAAGCACCCCATTGTGACTGGCCCAGATGCTCCGTGCATCCTTGGCATAGACTACCTCAGGAGAGGGTATTTCAAGGACCCAAAAGGGTACCGGTGGGCTTTTGGTATAGCTGCTTTGGAGACAGAGGAAATTAAACAGTTGTCCACCTTGCCCGGTCTCTCAGAGGACCCTTCAATTGTAGGGTTGCTGAAGGTTGAGGAACAACAGGTGCCGATTGCTACCACAACTGTGCACAGGCGGCAATATCGCACCAACCGAGACTCCCTGATTCCCATCCATAACCTGATTCGTCGACTGGAGAGCCAGGGAGTGATCAGCAAGACTCGCTCACCCTTTAACAGTCCCATATGGCCAGTGCGAAAGTCTAATGGGGAGTGGAGACTAACAGTGGACTACCGTGGCCTGAACGAAGTTACACCGCCGCTGAGTGCTGCCGTGCCAGACATGCTAGAACTTCAATATGAACTGGAGTCAAAGGCAGCTAAGTGGTATGCCACAATTGATATTGCTAATGCATTTTTCTCCATCCCTTTGGCAGCAGAGTGCAGACCCCAGTTTGCTTTTACCTGGAGGGGTGTTCAGTACACCTGGAACCGACTGCCCCAGGGGTGGAAGCACAGCCCCACCATTTGCCATGGACTGATCCAGACAGCACTGGAACAGGGTGAAGCTCCAGAACATCTGCAGTACATTGATGACATCATTGTGTGGGGCAACACAGCAGAAGAAGTTTTTGAGAAGGGAAAGAAAATAGTCCAAATCCTTCTGAAGGCTGGTTTTGCCATAAAACAGAGTAAGGTCAAGGGGCCTGCACAGGAGATCCAGTTTTTAGGAATAAAATGGCAAGATGGACGTCGTCAGATCCCAATGGATGTGATCAACAAAATAACAGCTATGTCCCCACCAACTAGCAAAAAGGAAACACAAGCTTTCTTAGGCGTTGTGGGGTTTTGGAGAATGCATATTCCAAATTACAGCCAGATTGTAAGCCCTCTCTATCAAGTGACCCGGAAGAAGAACGAATTCAAATGGGGCCCTGAGCAACAACAAGCCTTTGAACAAATTAAACGTGAGATAGTTCATGCAGTAGCCCTCGGGCCAGTCCGGGCAGGGCAGGATATTAAAAATGTGCTCTACACTGCAGCCGGGGAGAATGGCCCTACCTGGAGCCTCTGGCAGAAAGCACCAGGGGAGACTCGAGGTCGACCCCTAGGGTTTTGGAGTCGGGGATACAGAGGATCCGAAGCCCGCTATACTCCAACTGAGAAGGAGATACTGGCAGCATATGAAGGGGTTCGAGCTGCTTCAGAAGTGGTTGGTACTGAAGCACAGCTCCTGCTGGCACCCCGACTGCCGGTGTTGGGTTGGATGTTCAAAGGGAGGGTCCCCTCTACACATCATGCAACTGATGCTACATGGAGTAAGTGGGTTGCATTGATCACACAACGGGCTTGAATAGGAAACCCCAGTCGCCCAGGAATCTTGGAAGTGATCATGGACTGGCCAGAAGGAAAAAACATTAGAATATCACCAGAGGAGGAGGTGACACGTGCTGAAGAGGCCCCACTGTATAATAAATTGCCAGAAAATGAAAAGCAATATGCCCTGTTCACTGATGGGTCCTGTCGTCTTGTGGGAAAGCATCGGAGGTGGAAAGCTGCTGTATGGAGTCCTATACGACAAGTCGCAGAAACTGCTGAAGGAGAAGGGGAGTCGAGTCAGTTTGCAGAGGTGAAAGCTATTCAGCTGGCTTTAGATATTGCTGAAAGAGAAAAGTGGCCAGTCCTTTATCTCTATACTGACTCATGGATGGTGGCAAATGCCCTGTGGGGGTGGCTGCAGCAATGGAAGCAGAGCAACTGGCAGCGCAGAGGCAAACCAATCTGGGCTGCCGCATTGTGGCAAGATATTGCTGCCCGGGTAGAGAACCTGGTTGTAAAATTTCATCACGTAGATGCTCATGTACCTAAGAGTCGGGCCACTGAAGAACATCAAAACAACCAGCAAGTAGATCAGGCTGCTAAGATTGAAGTGGCTCAGGTGGATTTGGACTGGCAACATAAGGGTGAATTATTTATAGCTCGGTGGGCCCATGACGCCTCAGGCCATCAAGGAAGGGATGCAACGTATAAATGGGCTCGTGATCGAGGGGTGGACTTAACTATGGACAGTATTGCACAGGTTATTCATGAGTGTGAAACATGCGCTGCAATCAAGCAAGCCAAGCAGTTCAAGCCCCTTGGGTATAGTGAACGATGGCTAAAATATAAATATGGGGAGGCCTGGCAGATTGATTACATCACGCTCCCACAGACCCGCCAAGGCAAGCGCTATGTGCTCACCATGGTGGAAGCAACCACTGGATGGCTGGAAACATATCCCGTGCCCCATGCCACCGCCCGGAACACCATCCTGGGCCTTGAAAAGCAAGTCCTGTGGCGACATGGCACCCCAGAAAGAATTGAGTCAGACAACGGGACTCATTTCCGAAACAACCTCATAGACACCTGGGCCAAAGAGCACGGCATTGAGTGGGTGTATCACATCCCTTACCATGCACCAGCCTCCGGGAAGATTGAGCGATACAATGGATTGTTAAAGACTACCCTGAGAGCAATGGGTGGTGGGACGTTTAAACATTGGGATACGCATTTAGCAAAAGCCACCTGGTTAGTCAACACCAGGGGATCTGCCAATCGAGCTGGCCCTGCCCAATCAAAACTTTTACGTACTGTAGAAGGAGATAAAGTTCCTGTAGTGCACATGAAAAATATGCTGGGGAAGACAGTCTGGGTTACTTCCCCCTCTGGCAAAGGCAAACCCATTCGTGGGATTGCTTTTGCTCAAGGACCTGGGTGCACTTGGTGGGTGATGCGAAAGGATGGGGAAGCCCAATGTGTACCTCAAGGGAATTTGATTTTGGGTGAAAATAGCTAATGAACTGAATTGTATAATATTAATTGCTTTATAATACTGTATGTTATCTCTTAACTATATGTTATCTCTTAACTGCATGTTAATATAATAATATAGTAGGTTAATATTAAGTATATAATACTGTATATTATGATTGCTATATGCCACATCAATGGTATTGCAGTAAGAATTGCCCAGCTTAATGAAAATGAACTTTGATGAAACCATTTTGGAATGAGAACTGACTTCAGCATGCAACAGTCCAACACTGCACACCACCTCTCCTGCTCTGAAAGACTGTGATGACAGATGGAACCCAAAGTCATGGGCTAAATGAACTCAATGGACATTTTAGAGGGATGGGCCATAGACGAAGGGAATGATATCTGTGTGTATATCAAGATAGGGAAAGTGGTGGTGATTAATTGGAACACATTGGAAAGGGGAGGGCCTGTGCATGACTTAGATGGTATAGAATAAGGGGTGGATACTGTCCTGGTTTCGGCTGGGATAGAGTTAATTTTCTTCCTAGCAGCAGGCATAGTGCTGTGTTTTGGATTTAGTAGGAGAAGAATGTTGATAACATGCTGATGTTTTTAGTTGTTGCTGAGTACTGCTTATGCTAGTCAAGGACTTTTTCAGCTTCCCATGCTCTGCCAGGCGCACAAGAAACTGGGAGGGGGCACAGCCAGGATAGTTGATCCAAACTGCCCAAAGGGCTATTCCATACCATATGACGTCATGCTCAGTATATAAACTGGGGGGGGTTGGCCGGGGAGCAGCGACCGCTGCTCGGGAACTGTCTGGGTATCGGTTGTCGGGTGGTGAGCAATTGCATTGTGCATCACTTGCTTTGTATATTATTATTACTGTTATTATTATTATATTGTTGTTATTAATATTTTACTTTATTTTATTTTAATTATTAAACTATTCTTATCTCAACCCAGGAGTGTTTCTCACTCTTACTCCTCCGATTCTCTCCCCCATCCCATCGGGGTAGGGGGAGTGAGCGAGCGGCTGCGTGGTACTGAGTTGCTGGCTGGGACTAAACCACGACACACTGTTAACTCACTATTTATAACCTATAAAGGTTCATTAGTGAACTTTCTTATCTGAACATTATTTTTGCCTTATTAGTATAGTACTGTAACATTTTGCCAGGCTTCTGTTTCACTGCTCCTTAACTTTTGCTTCAAGGCTTACATTACAAAATGTCCGGATCACTTTCCTTCCACTTTCATTTTCAATGCTATTTAATCACAAATCTTTGGTTACTTTAAGAACTCTTCATAAAAACAGAGATTGACTGATGTATATATATTTTTTTTAAGAAGAATTTTCTTTGTGTCTCTTGATTCCATAATTTTTTCTACATTGTTAATGTTGTTTCCCCTCAGTCCTTAGGCTTGTGAGGCCTCAGGCTTAAAATTAATTTTAAATATATACCCAGGGCCATCACTGACTGGGGTAGTTGCTCAGATTGAAAAGTTGTAGGTTTGTATGTTTATTTTTAATCCAAATTCTTGTTTTCTTTGGCAAAGAAGAAGATAAGGATGTCTAATCGAATGCCTTCTTCAAAACATGGAAATGTATGCTTAGAGAATTTAAGATATCATCCTTCAGATTTAGAGATACAGTCACAGATCCTAAAAATATTTAAGTGCATAAGAGTCAGGGATGACAAGGTGCCAAATGATACTATGTTTGACAATATTTATTATGAAGGAGCAGTGTAACTATACAAAATCTTGCACTACCAAAGTGTTTTACAAGTGAAGAAATCTGAAATTTCATCCAGAAAACATTGAAGATTTACAGATGACCCTATATTTGTTTGGTTTTAATTTTCCATATGCTTTATAATCAGCAAGAGGCTTTTATTCAGCAAGAAGATTTTTTTGAATATTCTTATTTTTTTTTAATTTATTTTTTCTTTCTGACTCCAAATTCATGCATGTTTGTATCACGGTATTAGAGGCAGCAGTATATTTTAAGATTCAGACATCCTGCTGTGTACTATTCAGCTTTTATCAGGTCCAGTATCTATATTATTTATTTCAGTTGAAGAGCTGAAATGTCTTCAAGGTCATCTAATCTTTGAACTTGTAATTTAAGGCAAGTAGCTTTACTTCAAATTCCTTTGATTTTTTCATTTTAGAAAAGGCCTGAGGTGTTCAAAGAAGTTCACAGTCAAAGTGAGAAACAAAAATGTACTCCTTGAAAGATGGGGAAAATATGTTTTTGTCCTTTGAAATTTGATTTTACATTACATGTTGGGCTATTTTATCTTCTTTCCATTGAAGTTTCTGGTTAGAAAACACTTGTTTTGCACAGCGTCTGCATGGACAGCAAAGTTCTGCCCTTTAAGTTATTACATGGTCTACTATGATACAGCACTTTGCTATTTTCCCTTACCATGTCTTATTTTTCTTTATAATATTGAAGATCCTGTTCTTAAAAAGACTTTTCTTTCTTTATATGGTGAAATTGATGAGTATTTGGAATAGATTCTACCCCAATGGGCATAAGCATTAAGCATTGCAGGATCATTTATGTGGAATTGATTAGTAAGTTTGGCTAAAACCAATGCTCTCCCCAATCCTTTGACAAAAAAAAAAAAAAAAAAAAAGAGAGAGAGAGAGAGGAGAGAGAGAGAAGCAATAAAAACAAAAGCCATCTTTTGGTTCTTTGTTAGTATCAGCATTTGAAAGCCAATCTTGAATATCCAGATGGTATTTATAAAATAAATAAATTTTTTAAAAAAGTTCTGCCTAGTATTTTGTTCATGTCATATAATGTGTTGATAGCACACGTTATACTTATAGCCAAACTGTACTTCCCAACTTCCGAAATTTTTTCTCCCCTAGCAGTAGAATTGCAAGGCTTCAGAATTCTGTTATTATTCAGCAGTGTGGAAATTCTGATATAAAAATAAAAACAGCTTTTACACAGAAATTTTAGGCAGCTGGTTATACATATTGCCAGGTGAGCAGACAGCTGACCGAAAGAACCTCAACTGATGGAAGAACTTCACTTTTCTCATTCAGCTGATGGAAGAACTTCACTTTTCTCATTTAGTTGCTGTTTGAAATGCAAGGTGTAAGGACTGTGAAAGAACAAATGCTCAGCCTATTTAGCACTTGCACAATGAAACTGGTTATATCAAAGTTGTTCCCTAGAAGATTAACAGATGGTGCATCTGTTAGATGCATCATAATATTAACTCAACAGGAAACAATGATGCACGAACATATTTCATAGAAAAGTGAACAGTGAATGAATGAGCTGATGATTTTCAATGGAGTGACCAACTGAATTTCTAACTCTTTGGATTTACATTTTTCTCTATGCTTCTTGCTGCCCTAATCATTGCATATCAAAGAGTAAAGCATTTTTTTTCCTTTCTAATTAACTGAGTTTTAGCTGCCTGAACCTGGCTCCATTTTTATATTTCTGTGGTTTTAATTCAGAATTATTTTATATCTTTTTGAGATCCTATGTTCAGGACCCAGAAATACACAATCAGAAAAAATAATTCTAGGTCTGTTTATTTTTTTTAATATATCTGTGTAAATCTTTTTTAAAAGTAGATCTGGTCCTACCCTTCCTTTCTATAAAACATGTGATGTACAAAGAATTACGTCCTTTTATAGTTTAGATTTCTCATTGACATTCTTCTGGGATGACTTATGTAATGTGCAAGTGACAAAATCTGCAAATTGCTTATGCTTTCCTACCTTTTTTAGATCTATAGAAGTTTTTTCTATGTACTTATATAGTCATGCAGCTTTTATTTGTTTATAAGAAATTATTTTCATCTTTTTTCACATCTTTATTACTGCCATTCTATTTAAATAGTGCACTCAGCTTTATGTTTTCCTCCCCATATATTTCAACACATCAGTCACCCAATAGCTGTTTCCTTCTTTTCAGTGTCAGATGTAAAGTGAATGGGGATCTAGACTCAGGATGTACCGCTCCTTTCTGTATCTCATTTCTTCTTATGCTTGTATGACTTCACATCTGACTTTTTATACATTCTGCCCAGTTGTCCCATGTTTCTCAAAATTCCTGTCTACCTTGCAAAAAGGACTTGCCTTTTTAAATTTTTGTTTCAGATTTATTTCCTGAATACTTTTCCTGAAGTTGAATAGTCCCAATCTGCCATCTAAATAAGATCTTATCTGTTTAGATATCTGTTCTTCACAAATACATACTCAAAAGAGAAATAATCCTGCTGCAGCAAGGTCAAGATAATGCCTCATTCATTTGAACTGGCAGTGTTTGTTTTCCTTGGAACGTATTCATATGAACTAGCCACAAAATTAAGAGCAATTCTGCCCTCCCAGTTAACCCCTAAAAGTTTAATTAATCATTTGTTTTGAAAAGACAATCTAGATCATTTCCCCTTTGAGATAGATGATAGCAGCAGGGGTAGTTTATCTTTTTAGAGACATAACAGTTCGATAATTTCAGGAATGTCTTGTTTGTCTCAGTTTTACACAGAATTTTACCTAATTAGTTTTCACTGCTTTTCTTGTACTGCTTCCATAGAGAAATTTGCTGGACCCACAAATTTAAATGACCAAGACACTCCTCTCTGTTATTTGATTAAAAAAAAAAAAAAAGTAATTTTTTTCTGGATCATAAATAAATGTCTGTTAAGAATTCTTGGAGTTGGAATAAAGTTCTTCCTGAGCATGAACACAACCTTACAGCTATAATCAAGATGGATTAAATCCATAGATTTGAACTTAAATAATAACGTGTTGGTAAAAATCATGGCATAGATCCCAATAGTAAAAAAATAAATGTAGACTTTCAGATCATAAAACAACATGTAAGTTCAACTGAGTATCTGCATGGTTGGGAATTATAACAGCCTCAGTGACAAAAAAAGAGAAAGGAAAGAAAATAATGGATTCAAACCACGATCTCTCCCTTACAGCTTTGTACTTTTTATCCTCACTGTAATTTCTGAATATGTTTTAAATGTAACATATAATTAATAAGTGTGTCAAAGGATGCTCTAATTAGAGACAAGATTTATTGTTCCAATTGGGATTGAGCTGAATATGTGAATTTTGATTATGCTTTTATAAAGCTAACTTAACCAATGACATGTTTCCAATAAAGACTGAAAAATATATGTCCATTTTACCAAAACACTTTTTAGCAGAATAATACATTACCTGTATCTGATGGTATGTTTTTCACTTTTGGAAATGGACAGATGATTTGAGATCTTAAACATTTAAGTAGATATATTAACAACATTAAAGACATTAGCTGAACTGCTAATGAAAATGAAGCCAGAGAAATGTAATTTACATATTCCAAAAGAGCCCTGGAAAGAGTACTAAATGAGGCTGTTTCCCCTGGCACAGAGTATACACTAGCAGGTTGGTTCACTAAGTGGCTTCTTTGGCCACTAATGATATATGTGAGTTTTGGCTCATTTCTGATATACCTCCATAGATACAGTTTGGCACTATCCGTAAAGATATTTTTAAAATAGCTCATGAGAGACAAATACTGTACACAATGTCATGACTTTACATAGTCCTGTTTCTGCAGTCATTAAGATTTGCATTACTAATCAATTTTAATTTAAATTTATAACCCATCATGTTCATTTGGAATTCTTTGTGCAGGCAGTAACAGCTGTGCTAATGAATTTTGTGCGATACCTTATGAATAAATAATTTTCCTTTCTAGTTTTGCTGAAAGAAGAATTAGCCCTATATTACTGCCGTTTGTTTAAGAGAATATCAAACTGAAACTGAGTTTTCCATAGTATTTAACAAAAGCTGCTGTACTATATACGTCCGATATAAATAACATATAGGGCCAACTGTTCACTAATGAGCAAATAGATGAAACACCAAACCAATCTTCTTCCACGTCAAAAATCTAGTTTTCTACAAAGTAATAAAAAGGTGACCCAGAACATGACTAAGAAAAGGCACTTTGTCTTGATATGCCTTCTATACTTGAATAAGAATAGGAAAACCTTCCAAAAATCTTTCATTGCTTGTTTGGATAGAAGTTGAGCCAATTTTTGCTGCCTAAAATTAATCTGGAAAACCTGAGAATGTGCCTGTAGGATTTCTGCATTCAAGATAAATTGAACAGCATCTGGTTCAATCCCTTTTTTCAGTTGAAGTCACTCAATTTCTACACTGCAGTGCATTCTGTTTTGGAAAGTCTTTGAACGTGGATAGCTTGAAAATCAGACCTAGTCATTTTTGTATTTGGTTGACTGTTTTCTTAATTTTAGTGTATCTGTTTTTGTGGTTTTATTTTTTGTTGTGTGTTTGTGAAAGAGAGGAATCATTTGGAAATGGATACAATTGCTGTTGGTAGGGGATGATGATGTAGATTTTTTTCAGTGAAGTAGGAATTGGCTTCCCATTCCTTCTTCCTGATAATATATTAACACATTATTGTATCAAAAGAAGAAGATCAGATCCTGGAGTCATTATTTAAGCAAATGTCTCATTGGGATACTATTCTCTGAGTTACATCAATCTGAATTTGTAATAACAGTACAGCTGAAACCTTACAATGAAAACAGAAACCAATTCACTGTCCTGTACACTCTGAGATAAAGAATCATAGCAGTTAAGCAGAAAAAAAAAAGGATTAGTACTTTTATAGAATTATTTATTAAATGCTTTTATTTTATGCATTTCAATTTCCGTACATTTAGTGAAAATTACTTTTTAAACACTGTTGCCATGAATGTTAGCTGGATTATTTTATTAAGTATTAGTTCTGCACAGATGTCTATTGAAAATAGTATTATATTTAATATGTGTTAAATCCTGTTAAAGTGAACTACAGCATTTTTGTTTCTCATGGGCAACAGAGTGTAGGTCTTCAATATTTGAAAAAAATTATTAAAAAGAAATCAGATACAAAATTCAGGATTAGAAAAAAGCCAGAAAATGTCTTTACTACTATCATACAACAGTTTTCTTGGATTTCAGAAACCTGGGTGTGTAGCATCAGGTACTGAAAATATGGTAAGACAATTCCAAAAAAAAGTAGTTAATTAAGTTTGTGGTTGAAATAATGTAATCCAAAGACCTGTTGTTTTTTTACTTGTGTTATTATTAAATATCTAAAGACCTGAATATTAAGTGCATTCATTGTATTAACATTTCTATTCAGAAAGTTGTAAATTCCCTAGGTTTTAGCAAGGTAAATACATCTAATTATAAATATATGCAGACATAGGCTGTCATGCCTACGTTTATATAATTATTTTAACTGGTGTCTCAAAGGCTATAGGCAATACAATATACTTATAACAACTCAAACCACAGTCATTTTCAAGAACATAAGATTACAGATGTTACCTTGGACTTATATCTGGGAGAGTGAATGGCAGGTCTGAAGCCATTTCATATTATGATTAATCCTTAAAAATGGCAGGGAAGGTAGTATAAATGCTTTAAGATTAATTTGTAGTGATAATGGAAGAGGTTAGTTTTCAATATTCCCGTGACGTGACTTCCAATTTTGTTTTTCTTTCTGTCTTAATGAACCCTAGTTGTTTATTGGTGACTTAAAGTATTTTTCATTAGTTTCCTAGCAGCATAATGGTTAGAAACAGGTAGGTTTTGCTTGTTTACTAATAGCTTTACTTTATTTAATGCCTCTTGTCTTACATGGTTGATAGATTCGGAGAAATGAAAACAAGTACAGTAAACAAATTATACTTCTCATCTGTGGTGTTCTTTTATCTTAACTCTGAGTAGAGCCAATGTTAGAAAAAAATTCTAGGAACAGGCGTACTGTGCTTAACCCCATGAATTCTGAGAAACTTTTGAATACTTCCAGGTATTTGTAAGTGAATGTGCTATTGATTTCATAACTACAATACCTGTAATTAGAATTTTTTAGATCGGTCCTTTTTTGTGACACTAAAATGGATCAATACAGCTCCACTCTATACTTTTAGGATATATTAGAAGCTAGTCATGTTGTACTTGACTTGCTAATAACTTTTCTCCTGGTATTTTGTGATACCAAAAGTAAAAACTTTTTAAAATGTGGCTTGGCATGCTAACAAATTATTTAGCAGAGAGGAAGATTTTTAATAACAATTTCTCTAAGTTATTAAATATTCTTTCTTCTTTGTTTGATTGCCTTAATACCCTGGACTGATAAAAGCAGCAAAAGAAACAAAACTTCACAAAACTAGAAAAGAAAAATGCAGTGTTTCCCTTATATCCAGTAGCTCAGCAACAATAACATATGCTTCACAAAAGGGGAAACCTTTCCTTTTAATTTCCTTTTGCTCACATGGATCTGCATCTATGACTCTCAAATAAAAGCTCTACTGTATATTCCTGGAAAAAAGAGTTACAGTCCCTGTTAAAATGCATCCATTCTACCTTGTATAATTATTTTTCGTACTAGAGAGAGGAAAATGTTGCAATGACACTGTAGTTCACTGAATATGGCAGTCAAATGGAAGATTATCTGGGTCTGAATCCTACCGAAATATTTGTCTAAATACATTCAAGTTACTACATGCTTTATTTTAAAAAAAAAAAAAAAAAAAAAGGAACAAACCCAGTGGGATGCATCAATGAGAACTGTGTAAAATGGACATTGGGTAGGTTTTTTTTTAAGCAGCGGGAGAATTCACACATTTCAATAAATAGTGTCTTCATACTGTACCCTCCAATTCATCAAGCCTTTTCTTTGCACTACTGTCCTTACAAGTTCCAAGCAAACTTTTTTTTTTTTTTCATTTAATCTAAAACCATTATGCAGATTTGGCCCATTGTTTCAAATAGCTTTAGTTCTTTCCAACTAGCTTTTTGAGAATTTATTATTTGAGAACCAACTGACATCTATCTATGCTTTATTAATACTGTTGCCTACCTTTTTTCAGTGCTGGGTCCCCTCCTTTAAGAAAGAGGAAAACTTAAAAATGTAATGGAGTAAGAAGGACTTCCTACAATGCAACAAGAGTAAACTAATTACCCATATCTGAGGTGATGAACATGCAGAGATAAATTTACAAAGGATCGGGAACAATGGAAATTTACAGCAGGTTTTTAAACATCTACATCTTGCTTCATATTGATTATATAAGTATCCCAGGTGGCTTGATGGGGTTATTCTTGGTGTTCTTATCTTCATTACGAAGCTATAGAGTACTCCAAGAGGTAAGTCTGTCTGTAATTGGGTCACCGTATAAGACAGAAAGACAGACAGACAGAAAGAAAGAAGGAAGGAAAGAAACAAAGAAAGAAAGAAAAAAAGAAAAAGAAAGGACTGAAGACTTTTGTTGAGCTAGGAACTGCAGAGAATTAGCTGATAAGAACAACATATTTCAATTTACTGAATTGACTCAGAAAATTCCTTTTATGGGTAAATATGTAACAAAAGAAAGAGTGTGGGTTTTTTCTTCACATATTTTTTAAGTTCATACATAGTCTTGGTATTGAGATGTCCAGGCTTTTGTCTTTCAATGAACTTATGGAGGTTCAGCCCATTTGTTGTTGCTCTACTAGAAAATATCCTTTCCAGCAGGTTACAGAGAAGTATGAAATGGGGTCATTCTTCTGAAGGTGAGTCATGATGCAAGAAGGCTAGAGAGAGAATGAGCAATAAAGACCCTGTATCTGCATTAATCTGGGAAGGTTTCTTCTGAGAATGGAAATCCTTTGATTCCTTCTTGTGTGGATACATTTCTGTCCTCTAACGTTTGCTTGAAAAAGATACAGTCAGTCCCTGAATGCAAGGAAAGAAATCAGGCTTTCCTAATGCTAAAGGGCTCCCCTTCCTTTTAGATCTTAGTGCCAAGCTCCTATTAACTTTGATTCACAGTAGTGCAGCCTGGAGCTAAGGAAAGTCCCCTATCTAGAGTAACTTGGCTCTTAAGACACTGTTCTTAAAAACAGAGGCCATGGGTCAAGCTTGAAAAATTGATAGCTTGAAATTCCTGCTGCTTAGATGAGTGTGATAGTTAATTGCCCCAAAATAGTCTGGGTCGGAAGATGTGTGTAATTACTACAGGGAGATTCTTAGAAATAAATGTTCTAGGTTTCCTAAACCTAAACCTCAGGTTCCTCTGAGGACTACCACATAGCAATTTCTCAATGCTCCCACAATTTAGTAACCGAGGGGGAAAAAAAATTCAAAAAAGAGAGTCTTCCTTATCTTTGAGAGGAGCTTCAGAGAGGAGCTAGGTGGAACTCTAGCCCATAAATTTACTTCCTCTTCTGCCCACGTGCTTAACTTCACTTATGTTGTCAAAGTCTGAAAGTTCAAGAATATTTATGCTATATAACTTCTGTTCAATAGCAACAAAGATTTCTAGGGATCAAGTAGAATTGTACTGTTTCCATCTTCAAATATGAACACTAAATACCTTTAAGTAATTAACTAAAAAACATGATGGCCACAGTATTTACAGTTTTGTGTCCAAAGAAAGATCCTATACAGATCTTAGTCTTGAATGAATTTAGGCCTTTACAACTCTCCTTCTGTCATTCATGCTGGTTAGTGTGTAAATAAGTCTCACCTGGAGTATAATCAGAAATATGAAAAATGTTCTCCTTCATTAGTTTCAGTAATCATATTCTTTGCAGTCCTAGAAACCATCAAAATGTTCTTGTTACCATGGACTGACTTTTCAGCAGTATATTTTTTTTCAGGAGAGAACAACTAAACTTGTCTTCACTGCTGACTTGTCAGAAGTATATAATTTAAGAAGAATAAGACTGAATAGAAGTAGGTGTCTTAGCACTGTGTGTTTAACTGCTCACTAACAGCTCATTTTGTATTAGAAAGATATCTACCTTTCAGTATGAAAAAAAAGTACAGGCTCTAAATATTAATATTTACTTTAAATATGAATTAATATTCTTGTTAAAAATAGAAAATATGACTTAATTGTCCAGAACATTTAATACACAATGTCACCATACCCATTAACTATAAGCATAGGATCTCTCATCCCCTCCCTACCCCCACTTGTTTTTCTAATCAAGGACATGCTTTCTCCCCTGAGGCATGTGGGAGTTTAACAATTACTTGCAGCTCTAACACCAAGCAATTTCTTCTGGGCCCGCAATCTGTTAGAGTTCAATTTTCTCAGCCATAGATGAAATGATCAGAATGAATTTGTTCCTTTAGAATGAAACAGAATGAATAAAGTAAATGTGATTGAAATGAACTTATGGAGCACTCATACCTAAACCAGCGGACTCCTTTTGCACGTAAACACACAATCACATACAAAAACAAGTGTTGGACTTTCAAATAGCTGCTAGTAGTGAACTCTTTCCTTCTGCTGCTTTTTCTTTCAGATATGGCTTTTAAACAAATACCTTTTTACTTACAGAGGTCATTAAGGACACTGTTAGGAATGTTAGAAACAAAATCTTTATTCAAATAAATGGGTGAAGATTGAGATGTTTTTGTGAAGAAGCACATCAAAACATGGAAAAAGAAATTGACCTATAGCAAAACAACCAACAAAGACACAGACGCACCCCCATCAGAATTATCTCTGCATTTACTTGCAAACTAACTATGCCCTAGAAACACTTTTACTAGAACTTCTTTTTACTTCCTGAAGATTTTAAATCCTTACAGGAATCTGTTTTTCTCTAGGAAAATCCAACCAGCTTTCCAAGTGGGCTTGGGAATTGCAGCTGAGGTTAATATTTAGATTTTTGTTTTAATTTTATTTCATTTAAATTTGATTTAATAAGTGTAACAAACTTCATTTGGAAATGAGATGAAATAGAGGAGATATTAATCCTTTCGTTAGCATATAATGTTAGTTTCCTTCCATTCTTTCCAGACCACACAAAGAAATAAAACTACTCAGGAAGATTTAAAAACAAAACAAAGTATAGCTTTAGTTTACTACTTGCGTCTTACTCCTCCTTTTTGCTCAGAAGTCACCATTTTCTTGTCTCAGATTTCCTTGTAATTCACATTTGTGGCTAATGTCAAAGCATTGTAAACAAACAGAAAAGAACTGTAGGTGATTCTCTTTTTGCTTTGAAGAAGCTGAAGAGTAATTAGTTTATTACTTTGTATTTAATCACCTCTTGGCATGTCTCTTAAGCCAGGCACAAATTTAGATAATTAAACCTTCAGAGACTTTGTCATTGGCAAATGTAATACATGGCATTATAAGCCAGAAAAAAGATCTGAAATTATTAGCTCTTTTGCAATAGTTGTTGAGATTTCAGTCCTGTGAACTATTGGATTTTCTACACCAGTTATCTGCAGGGTAAAAAGTCAAAGGGACATATAATCTTAACTGTGTTGGAATGGGTTCAAATGTTTCAGCTTATTGGGATTTTTCTGCACCCAGGTTCTTTCCCATTTTAAGTTATATATTGTATGAAGAGAATAGTAGAATACTTGTACTAAGTCAATTAAGTTCCACTCTTCATAAATCTTTGGATTCCGTTTTTTTTCTGGGTTTTTTTTTTTTTTTTCTGAAGACCTTTTCTGATTTAAAAATTTCTTGTTCAGTCTTTCATAGAGAAAGGCCTCTATTCCATTAGTTTTCAGAATATCCTGTGTACATTAGCTTAAATGACAATATTCCAGAGAGCTCTTTTCTTCCCGATCAAGCATTCGGGAAGATGCGGTTTAAAAGTAAACTCATGTCCAAAGTATTGAATGTGGTAATCGTCTTTTCAAACCTCAGTTTATACAAATGGAACCATTAAGTCTGAACTAGTAACTGTAAGATGCCTTTAAATAAACTATGCTTCCTATTTCCTGATATTGATGATTTTGCCAAGGCTGGATGACAATAAATAATATCTCAGTGTAACAGGATGGACCTATGCACTGAAAAAATATGTATAAGCAAATATTTCTTGTTAAACAATGAACAAATGTTCAAATTACACCTTATTTTTAATCTTCTTTATAGTACTGTAAAACATTTGTGGTAGGTGATGAATTACATGGTCTTTTTCTATCTAATGGCCTGAGGTGACACACATTTAATTCACAGTCTGCATGAAAATTCTAAAAAAATGTAGGGGTTTATGTAATATAAAAAAGCTAAAAATAATAAATTAGCTACTTTTTGTGTCAAGCTTTATCAAACATGAATTACTTTTAAAGTGGTTGGTGTTCAGAGGCTGCCTTTTGTAACACTGCCAAAAAGTAGAGTATCCCTTAACACACATATGTTAGTTATGCTAGTGTTAATAATTTTCTCTTATGTGTGAAAAAGAGACTGTTTGACTTCTAAAGTGGCTGTGGTAATCAACTGTACTAATACTGCATAAATTCTATTCAGCACTCTTGCCTCATGATAGTATATAGCCCAAATGAATGAAATCTAAGTACAAAAGAAATTTGTGAATAGTTCCTTTACTGAACAGCAAATGTATTCTCTTCTAGTTGATTATTTGAATTGGTGTCACTTTAAATTATTCCATTGTTATATTATATGGGTGCATAGGGGAAGTACACTTTGTGAACTTCCTGAGTTTTGTCGATGCCCTTTTTTATATAAAACACATCAGGATTTTTAAGTCTTCAGAATAATAAATTCATATTTTGTCCTGGGACATACAACGTTGTTTGGAATAAGTAAGATCCCTGTAAGTACTGTACTGACAGAATTTCTGGCTTTAAACATCTTAATAGATTATTTTGTTAATAATATAGCAAGCTAGTAATAAACTGCAGTGTCTTCACCAGAAAATACAAGTTTTAAGTACAGCCGAGGAAAATTGGAAGACTGCCCTCTTCTCTCATCCTAAAATTCTAGAAAGTTTAAACTTATGTTAATGTCTTCCTTTTAGAAACTCATTAACTGAATGTGTTCAGTTTTATTGGTCCAATTGCATATGAGCAAATTCTTCTTTTTTTTGGTTTGTTTGTTGGTTTTGTTTTTTTTTTTTTTTTAGATTATGTCTTTTGGTGTTGTTTATATTTCAGTTCAGTGACAAGTTCTCGATTCACTTTTGCCAGAACTGCACCTTTAGGCATGACTTGAGTATCCTTTAGTGAAAATTTATGGCTCTTCAACAAGCTGCATTTAACAATACATGCTGCATTCAAAATTGATGCTTTCTACTAATTTTTTCATCTGAATGTGATCTTGATCTCTGTGTATGACAAAATGGAAACAAACAAGAATGTGCATTACAGCTATTATAATGGCTTACAGACTGCTGCTCTCTCACAAAATCAAACTGAATCCAAATTTAGATAATAAACCTAACACTTTAAAATAAAGCAGTCAAATACATTGGGAATGCAGAAAAACAACATGAATTTAAATGGAGAAAAAGACAGATCTGTCATGAACTTTACTTTTGTTTCTTTAGATTGGAGCAGTACCAATGTTAATAGATATGTGAAAATATTTACAGTTCATAGCTCATGACCCCATCTTTTAGATGTTGCCAATCTGCCTTCAGGATAACTGACCAGCTATGGCACTTTTTTCTGTGTTAATGGAGCTCTTTTTGTGTGCTGATATTTTGGCTGCTGGGGGTGCTTTTAAATAATACTCTGTGTGATTTTTCTGGTGTGTAACATGGGTTTCCCTTTAAGATGCCCATGTGGACAACACACAATATAGACAGCTCCTCTGCTCTCCCTCTCCCCCCCCTTTGCTCTTCTAGAACAAGTCCTTACACGTCCTTAAAATGGGTCTCTGTAATCCACAACAAATCACATACTGAGGCAAGGATAATAAGATTCAGAAGAGGTATAAAAGAAGGGATGGAAAGGCTAAGGTACAGGACATCATAGCAGGGGGCTGTTGAATTGCATGAAGAATCTATGTTTCCCTTATTACTTGCCCATTTGTGCATACACTTGCACTGTTGCTAAATCTCAGCATTTTTTGAAACACATAAGCCACTGTATTAGGCATTAAAACTTCCAGTTACAGGTAAAATAATAATGAATAATCCTATAATACCTTATTTTAAAAAAAAATCATGGAGCCAGTGCTTCCTTACTGGTAAAATCAAACAACTTAATGGATGTAGCATTTCTGAAGGTTGAAGATTTATATCAGGTAGGATATTTGAAGAATTAAGAAACATTCATATGCAATAAAATGTTATCTGGTGTCTCTGGAGATTTTGCAGGCCCATAATCCAACCTTGCTGAATTCAGTTCTGTTAATTGTGACTCAGATATGTTTTTTTTTTTTTCTCCTAAACAGTGTTCATATTTACTTATTAAATGCCTCTGCAACTTAAGAGTCACAAGCTAGAGCAATTAGAACACTGGTTTGGTTTTTTTTTTTTTTAAATTTAAGATTTGATATCATGGGTAAAGATTACAAAGCCAGGATGAAAATAATGAGATTGCCTGAATGGTTGGAAATATCTGCATAAATAAATATTTCTCTTCAAAATAGTACTGCTTCACAATTTCATACCTACATGTCCTGGTTTTGGCTGGGATACAGTTAGTTTTCTTCCTAGTAGCAGGCATAGTGCTGTGTTTTGGATTTAGTAGGAGAAGAATGTTGATAACACAGTCTGTTTTAGCTGTTGCTAAGTACTGCTTATGCTAGTCAAGGACTTTTCAGCTTCCCATGCTCTGCCAGGTGCACAAGAAACTGGGAGGGGGCACAGCCAGAATAGTTGATCCAAACTGACCAAAGGGCTATTCCATACCATATGACGTCATGCTCAGTATATAAACTGGGGGGGGTTGGCCGGGGAGCAGTGACCGTTGCTTGGGGACAGGCTGGGCCTCGGCCTGTGGGTGGTGAGCTATTACATCGTGTATCACTTGCTTTCTACATTCTTTTATTATTATTGTTGTTTATTATTATTATTGTTATACTTTATTTTATTCCAATTATTAAACTGTTCTTATTTCAACCCAGGAGTGTTTCTCACTTTCACTCTTCTCTTACTTTACCGGGGGCAGGGGAGTGAGCGAGCGGCTGCGTGGTGCTTGGTTGCTGGCTGGGGTTAAACCATGACACTACAATGTTCAAATAATGCAGTGATAGACTTTCATTTAACTGGTAAATAGATCTCAAGTTAAAATAACTGGGTTTATTGCACAGAAAATTCTGTGGGGTATTTGCCACCTCTTTCCATTTCAGACTGGAAAAAGTTATTTACATTTTTCATTAAGAGCACTGTAAAACTTTGATTTGTAAACACTGAGACAAAACTTTCTTAACCTGAGATTTGCTTTGCTGTTATGATGATCTGAGGGTTTTGACTGTCGACTGTTTGCATGTACTAGATGTAATATGTGCATTCATATACATATATAGAGAGGGATAAACCGGAAAAATCTTAATATGCATGCATGTATGTACACAGAAAGTTAAAGGTGATTGTTACATTCAGAATTCAATGAAGAATTTTCCATCAACCACTTTTGATGCTTATCTGATCACGTGATAAGGGGGTTCAAGTCACAACAGAAAACCAATCTGGGAAAAAAATTAAAATAATAGAAAAATGACCTTATATCCTTTCTTCACTTAGCCAGCTGAACTGGATTACAGTAATGTAAATGATATCCAATGTAAAGAGGGGCAACCACATGGTTAATGGGGGAGGAACAGGAGAAGAGAGAGGCAAGAGAACAGTACAGTAGAGTGCAAACCAATCCCTATGTAAATAGTGAAAGCACACATTTGTGGAGAATCTAAGATGTGTACAATAATGTTAAAAATGTTACAAAATATTGTTGTATCCTTTGCTTAGATATGCATTTATTAAATATGTAGGGTTTCTATGCCACAGTAGTTAAAGCAAAAATGTTCATGAGGATAATTACCTTCTGAGAGAGACTTCTTAGTGATACACAACAGCTATGATTATAAGAAGTTCAAGAATCAACATAAACCCAAAACATAACATTCTGTTAAAATTGTCTATCCTGTACTTTAGCTGGGAAAGGTGTGCTGGGATAGGTAAAGAGAAAGAAATCATGTAACTAGTATTCAAGGAGCAACCATCAAGCATACGTAGTAAGGGAGAAAATTGTGGTGGTTTGTATAATATTAACTTTGACATTTACTAATTTTGAATTTGACTTTGTGGTCTTTCAGCATCATTATCCATGACACATTATTAAGCTTTCTTAAAAATCTGTTTTGATTTCATTTAATTCTTTGTTAGTGTATGGCTATTCCCTATATCCACAATCACTGTTTTCTAACCTTAACAATCAGATTGTACTGATAATCAGAAGGCTTACCTTAAATCTTTAATCTGGATATTTGTTTTGGCACAGTCTTTTTTGTTTTTCATATTTGCAGAGTTATTTCTAACCAAAGCTGTCTGTCGTTTTTTTAATTAGGCAGCTTTTGAGGAAATATTCTTGTGTCAACTTCTCTGAAAATATAATTTTGTGAAGGAAAGATAACTCTGACTTATGAAACAGCCTGGTGGATATAATCTAGTTCTGTAAACACAATAACCTGATTATATATTCCTTCACTGAATATTTTTTATTCAAGATTTTCATTATTCTGGTACACACTTGGCTACTGTTCTTGTCCCAGAAAGTAAGATAGACAATGAATATTCTTCTGTTTTCATGAAGATACTTTTAAAATGTGGATTTCCTTCATTGCAGAAGGTTGCCACGAAATTGAATAGTCATCTTCAGTTAATCTCCAATCACAGCTTTTTCTTCTTTGAAGAATACACACACATGCATGCACACACACATATGGACACACAGAGTAAGAAAGTATAATTTTTGTACTCATTCCAATTATTAAATAAATTCCTGAAAAGTTTGCATGGTTTGGCTGATTAGTAATGAAATGGAGTACTTTATACTACAAAGTAAAAAATTTTTTAAAAAGTAAAATGGTTGCTCTAGATATAAAGATCCTTCTTAGTCTAGGTGTGGTGTGCAGTGTTCAATAGTACTATTGGTTTAACTCCAGGATTGTGGAGCTGATCATAAAACTGTATGCTTTACATATTTAAAAGAGTTCCTACTAGCTGCTTAATATCTATATTTCTTGATATGTATATTTTCTGTTTCTGCATGGAAAAAGAGTAACACAACACACAACTTGAGTGTTTTAAAAGGTTTGGATCAAATGCAGGTCTCTAAAGGAGCTTTGTATTACTTCCTTAAATGTTCTTTAATTTCTAGAAGCATGAATCAATCATAGATAAATATGTGTTAAATTTGCAGATACTTATAGACCATCTGCTCCACTATTCACAGTGACCTAACATGCTGACTTCTATAACAATTTAATAGATATTGACACAAAATGCAAGGATAAAAAAGAAGGAAGAAATTAACATAAAACTGAGCTGAAAGTAAAGTTTCTGAGCTGTTAGCACAAAGCCAGGTGACGAATAATAACAATGAATGAAGACTATTAGAGATACAAAGAGAAGGAATTCTTAATTACATATGCACAAATGCTGAGAGTCTGGACAATATAACACTTATAGCTGCTCATTTGTGAATATGGAATTTTAAATTAGTCAGTATTCCTAAAACTTGCTGGAAAACTTGCATGACTGGAAAGTTAAAATTAATGGTTTTATTTAATTAAGGAAGAACTGAGAGGCTGATGCATGCAAATTAGAAGATGGGGATTGGAGTTCATTTTTAAATGTTTTTATTAGAGTAAAAAAGGCAAGGTGACTTCTATGACTGGATAGAATTCCATATATATTTCTATTTCATGCGTGTTTTCATTTTATACAGCAAAACCCTTGTATATTAACGGTGACACTGGATTTAGGCATTTATAAGTCTGTGAATGCAGATAAGCAGTACTCAAGAATTTGAGACTTCCAAGTCTTCCTGTGCTAGTGCCTAAATTGTAGAATAGCAGAGAAAATCAACAGAAATGGAACAAAAAGAAACCAATATTTTAAAGAAGGAGAGAAATAACAGGACTGATATTGATACTGAGCAATATCCTGATCTGAACAAGTAATAATGACCAGATTAAACAAGAGTGAACAATGAATGGATGTTTAAAATAAATCATCCTGATTAATACAGATCTAAAAAGTATCGCTTTATCAGCTTTATTTTTTTATTAATAAAAAACTTGCTACAAGTTTGATTGTAGAAATTTATATAAGCTGCTGTAAGGCACTAGAATTGACATTGCAAAACATTTAAAGAAGCAAAATCATATCAAACCCACATTTTGGAGATCATCTGATACATCTTAAAACTTTTTTTTTTTTTTTAATGTAGGAGCTGGTGGATGTCTTTCTGTCTTAGTTCTACAGGAATCACTGATAGCTTTGGTGGTGTTTACCTAGTTGTTTCTTGAAAGGGAACACAGAAGTGGCACTGATGAAATTTGAATGTGGGATGAAGATTGGGATAGGTGTAGTCATTAAAGAAGAGAAGATATTAAACGTGTCAGTGATATGAACTGCTAAGCAGGTAGGATTAATACAAACAGCAAGTGTGTCATTGCAGCCCAGTGTAAACTGACTAGTGTAGAAGAATTCTAATGATGCACACAGCGCAGGCACCTTCATTTTAGGAAGCAGTGACTGCGAAAAGAATTTGAGCATGGAGAATAAGCAATAGACTACAAAAGAACTCCATTACATATATATCGTTTCGATCCCAGTGAAGAAAATGGCCAAAAAAGTGTTGCACTTTGTATTTGTATAACTTCTGCTGTGTCCCTTTGTCCAGTTCTGGCACTCAGAATTCAAAAAGTGGATTAAAAGACTGGAGAGTGTTCAGAAGAGCCACAGAAAAAATAAGGATTTAGAAAGTGCATTGCAGTAAAAAATAGCCAAGCTTTTAAAAAATTTTTATCTGTGAACTATTAGCTTTTAGAAGTCATACATATAAAAGACGAATTGGCTCATAGAGCAATGACTGACAAAGTTATGTTAAGATAGTGATAGGTAATTTACAGTAGATGAATTTAGCCTAGACTGAAAAAATAATGTTTTAAAATAAAATGAATTAATTAATCCTTCCACAAACAAATTCTGAATTATCTCCTGTAGATTCAGGTGCCTACAGCATATCCAAATTCCACAGAAACACATTAATCTGCTGTTTAGGAAGCCTGTAACTAAAGGAAGTAAATTTGGTGGACTGAATTAATTACCTGTTTACTTTTGACTATGTAAAAGTATTTAGGGATAGTTCAAAAAGATTTTGCAAAACAAATATTGGTTTCTAGTGTCTGAAATTTGTAAAGTTATTCCCTTGTTTGCAGCTGCAAAATATAAGTGAGGAATAATTAGATATAAGCAGAAGACGCAGGATGAAATACAAGGAGCATCTTCCTAATGTTCAAGCAAGTGCCTTTTCCAGATTGTGGAAATCTTCTGTAATTTTTTTTATAATTTGATTGGTGTTTCATAGCCATATGAGTGTTATCTAGTTACCTGCTTTTCTTATGCATGATTTCTTCTGAATATTGAAAAGCTTCAATTTAAAAAGCAGAAAAATATAGCTTATACATATTTAGTTTATTGGGATCAGTAAGCATTGGCTTGAAATTGAATTTAGTCTAAATGTATTTTCACAATCATATATCAGAATTTCAAGAATATTTTTTCCAGACTTGTATGTTACATGATAGTATTTCCATAAAGGGGAAAAGGAATTGAGCAGAAGATGAAGAAAAAAATGACCAGACCTGTTACATGCAAATGACCTTTTCAGAGAAACACACAGCATAAAAATATAATGCTTATGCCTATGTATTGCAAACAAGAGAAAACTAATACTACTTGCTGATGAGTATTATTAATTATCAGTTAGTACCAAAATTCAGCTACCACTATACCATTATGGAAGACTTATTTTATGTTTTTTCTCTACTACAGGTATTTTTGAGAAATTTAGTATACATTTAAAAGCATTAGATGCCATAAACAGTACAGCTGGTTTTTAATACTTAATGTTCAATAAATAATATAGATATTCAATGTATAACATTTTTAAATCTGTGTACATCTAAAGGGTTTTGTCCTTGATTTTCTTGTGCTTTGAGATCCATCAGAAAGTAAGGCCATAATGCAATGGCTTCACTGTTTGCAAAACTTGATGGTAAAACCTCAGATCTGTAGTTCACAACTTAAACAAGCTATTTGCATGGAACCAATTAGGAGATTTATTCCAATCAAACTTGATATAGAAACAGTGAACAAGGAGTAATGGGCTGTTTATATTATTCTAATGTCCCTTCTCTGGCTGAACCATTTGCAGCATTTGTAATTTTCTCAAAGACTTTAGGTCAGATGCACAGCTGAGTGAGGATAAGATTCTTTTTGTTTACTGAGTGTGTAAAAAAGTCAGACTTTTCCCCTTACGTGATAGAATCAGAATACATACATTTATCTAGTAGGGAAATCCAACTTCATGTTTTTGCTGTGGGTTTTTTGGTTTGTTTTCTTGTTTGTTTCTTTTTTTTTTTCTGGTTTCTTAAATTCAGTGGAATGTTTGAATGCAAACAAGTTCTACCTGTATTTCTTTAATCCCTCTACTTCAATATCTTGTTAAATTTTTTTTCAAGTGTTTTTTCAAGTTTTTTTAATACAAAAGACAGATTTGTTTTCAAAGAAACACCTAGTAGTGGAAAACAAAGATCTGAACATTGTTTCAAAAGAAAGAAATTTGACTTCTTTCGAAATGGTTTTATAAATGTATTTTGAGATTCAAAAAAACACCTCTCTGATAACTAGTGTCCACCTACAGTTTTCCATATGTGAGACAGTTTTGCATAAGAGACCTAAAATACAGAGGAGGCACAGTAATTTTCTAGATGAGGTCCAGTTTAGTTTAATTTCCCAACCAGACTTACTTTCAGAAATATATTTTCTACTTTTTTTTTTTATAATTTGTCCCAAAATTCTATTTCTTAAGAAAGATCATCAGTGAAAATAATATAAAGTTATTCAGGTGACAATCCCATTTTGCCTATAACTTCCATATTTCAAAGATATGGGCTTTTTTTTTTTTTTTTTTTTTCTGTCAGCATTTCCCTATCTATTTTGTAATCAAATATTATTAGGAAAACTTTCATTATATACTTTTATGTTGAGTCATTATAAGAAAAGATTGTCATTTGAATAACCAAACCTAACAAGTGGTTTGCAGTGTCAGGATTTCTATTTTTGTTATTTATTTAGACTACTTAATTCTCAAGAATCCTAGGGGCACTATTGACTGACTGAGAAGATTGATAAATGGTGAGATATAGGACAAGAATCAGAAGAGCAACACTAGTCAGTGTGGCAGGTGGTCATCCTAGAGCATTGGTGGCTAGAGTCTTCTCAAGTTTTTTATAGGCATCATGGCAAAATAAATGTGAATGAGGAAAAAGTGTTAATATTGCAGATGCTGAATGAAAACTTATCCAAAACAGATGTCATAGAAAAGTTTATAATATGGAATATATACTTTCTATATAATTCTTATATAGAATATACATCAAAGGTGATAGAAGTCGGCAGCCTGGGCCACTTGATATATCTGATACTGAATAAGAAAGAAGCTATGACATTACTTAAAACTGAAGAGAAATAGTCCTTGATGTAGCAACAGAATAATGCATTAAAAATGTGATTGGCTTAAAAGAGCAATCTCCATAAATCAGTTTACAATAGAATTCTGAATATATCACTGGTTGAACAAGAGCTCATCTGGTCTTGACAAATGCAAAGGTATTACTACAGCTGAAATGTGAGCATGTAATAGTCTAGATAAAGAAGATGACTTACAGGAAAAGTTATAACTCAGATAATCTGTTTTCTTTGTGTGAAAGGAATGATCAAGGTTTCGGATGTAGTTACATTTGACAGTGTCCTTAAAAAAAAAAAAAAAGTTATTTTGAAGAAATAGTGAGTTTCACTGGAGTCATTGGAAGTGAAGCTAATAGCTAGTCAGTACAAGGAGAAAGCAGCTGAGTCAGGAGGAAGTGGTTTGTATAGCAAAAAGATTTTCTATACTGTTACAGTAGTTCACATATTTGTAGAAGAGATGAAGGAGAAATGTAAAGGACCAAGATCAGACCTCTTTGGATTATTTGCAGAATTCTGAAGAGAAGGAAGGAAGGTGAGCATATTACATGGAAAAGGGTTAATGAGGAGATAACAAAGTCATTAAGTCAAGGAAAGATTGTTCTAAGAAGAGTAGAGTCAATTGTATTGTAATGGCGGTCACCTCAAGAAGGATGAGGCTGGAGTAGACATTATGGGGAACACTGCTCTATTAGTGATGTGCTTATAAATACACAAGTGTTTCATCAAAAGATCTTTACTGCCTGTGACTGATTTTTTTTCTGAAAATTGAACAACTTTCATTTATATGGGTATGTCTTGTATATTTTCTTCCCTTTATACATATAACACAAACTTGTTGAGACAAGTAGGTCTCTTCTGGGCTTCCTTTCTGAAGAGAACAAGCTGTCAAGCTACTAAGCAATGTGTTGCAGTGGTTTGGCCTTGTATTTTCATTCTCACTTTTGAGTAATTTATTTAAAAAAACATGCCACAAGTGTAATTCTAGTGCACTTCAGGGTGTTTACACAACATAATGAATATTTTTTTTCTTATTTGTTTACAGTGAGGCTTTTCTCACTCCTGTGTAACAACTTTTGGTCTATGATCTTTCTGGTTTTTTGGTGTTGTCTTTTTTCCACTTGCTTCTAATCTTTAACTTCTCAGGCAGCCATCACTGTGTGTACAAATTACGTTTTCCTTATGGATACAGAAGTGAAATGCCATTGTTAAACATTTAAACAGATTATAGAGCTTTTCTTAAAAATCCTTGGATTCCTCAGAGCATTTGTTCCAGAAATGTCTTTTATTAAACAAATTAACCATTATCTGTGAAGCACAAGGTTTTCTATTGATTGGCATGTTATCTGAATTGGCTTTTCTCAATTTCAGTCTGTACTGCTTAAATTCAATTACAAATGAAATAATGAAACTTCTTTTTATATACCTCTAACAAAAAATCTTGAGCTTTCAATACCAACTTTGCTTTATAAACTATCAGGCTTAATCTTCACCTAAGAAAAAATTAAGAAAAGTCGGTGGAGATACAAAAGCTTTGGTGGACCCTCTTGATGTACCATGGATTTATTTTTAATCTGAAGTTTGTAACTTTTATTTCCATAGTGGTGAAAGGCAGAATGTAAACAGTATAGTTTAGAATTACTGTCAAGCATTTAGTTAATCAACAAATGCATACAGAAATGCTGTGCTGCCAAGCTAAAGGAGTCGCAAAACAGAACTGATTAATAACAGATTAAGGTTAAGATTAATATCAGATTAATAACAAATTTATGATTTAAATTGAAAACAAATATACAAGTCATTCAGACTTAATATCTGCTTATCAGAAACACAGTGGCTTACTGATAATTGCAGAGAGCATTGGAGAGTCAAGCAATGCAGTGATATCTATGATGTGGGGGAAGGAACACAATGAAAAATGTTGTTCTGATCTTAATTTTCCAAGAAAAGTGTCTGTCTTTTTGGTTACATGGTGTAAGTTGGCAGATTGAAAGAAACCATATGCAGAGTGGCCAGATTGTCTGTGAGATGGATGTTCTCCTTCAGGGCATTCCCGTGCCCAGCGTCTGATGTGGAGCGCTGGACCGGCAGAGACCCTGTTGCAGATGTAGTGAGAGAGAAGGAAAAATATACTTTAGTCATATAAAACAGTGAGTTAACAAGGTTCGATGGTAAATGTGACAGTGGTTTATCAAGACTGGATGGCAAGGTACACTTGATTATTTACTGCACAGAGGACAGGGTCAGACAAAACAGCCAGGGAGACCCCCGCTTTGAGTCATGAGGTTTGCAAAGGACCCCGTTGCTTTCTAAACTCCTTCTCAGACAGTAGTGTAGGTGCGGCTGGATCCGATCCTAGTCCCAGACTTGGTCAACAGTTTACATCTAAAGGGTTATATATATGCAATCAATCCTTTATATCACTTAGCTCAGATTTCAAATTTTAGCATGCTAGCCACTTACCGAGGATCTGTTGCAGCAAAGAATCTCTCAGCCTCGAGGAGTAACCTTGAGAGGTGTCCCTACTCAAAGGGAGATCCTGGCGTGCAGCCTGCTGCGTGCAGGAGAACTCAAAGGGATCTTGGGCTGCTCACTATTTATGGGGGTAAGACAACTGACTTACAGTCATATTTGCATACTGACTATAGATGTTAGTTTCTTCCAAATTTGGCTTAAGTTGGACGTTGACCAGCACTGTGGTTAGGCGGACACATTGCCATAAATTAGCCCTTGGCTATTGTGTGGTTATCTGTCTCCCCAAAATCCACTTTGAGCTGGATGCATCCATCACAACCGCCACTGGTGGTTATCGCTTGAGCAGGATTATGGGAAAAGGTCAGTGCACTGCCACAGACACGAGTCATTTCATTTCTGTAGGCCTGAGCTGTAACGCACTTGCCAATTGTGGAAGAAAAGGCAATGCCATTGCAAGTTTTACCCATTTTGAGTCAGGCATTCTTAAGATTTTATGGAGTAAGTAGGCATTTCCTAGAGTATAGATCGATGAACAGTTCTTCAGTTTCTCTCAATACAGTGATGATGGGCAAACGCTTCCAGTTATTAATGCAATTTGCTAGCATTTACATGTGATGAAGTACAGCTACATAACAGTAGTACAGCTACATATTTTTTCTTTATTTCTTTGAATTTATAAAAAGATATGTGCTACTACTAATAATGGTTCCATTGCCAGAAATCACTATATTATGTTGGACTATGTTTGGTTAGAATACCAGGAGGCTGATTTAACCAGATGTTACCCACCATAATGCCTCAAAAGAACGAAATAAATGTAAATGTCTGATTTTTATCTCATTCAAGTCTTTTGAATAGTCTGGGTTATTTTACTTAGGAAAGGAAAATGTATCCTTTATGTTCAAGGGAGTCAGACTGGAGAATTTATTATTATAATTTCTTCTATTATTGATAAAAGTCTTTTTAATAATACTAGTTTCATCTCTAGCTTTTGAAAAGAGGGGTGCATTACTTTTAGATTTCTTATGAGGTGAAAGAATTAGAATGATTTGTTGTTCCTGTCTCATATTCTGTAAAAACAGCTCAGTGAAAACCTATGAAAGTTAAAGAAATTCTGGCTTTATCTAATCAGTATAAATGCCTTATATTAATTAACTGTTCTTTTAATAAAATAAGCATTCTAGATTTTAGTTATAGATTCTCTTTAAGTGGCAAAAAATGGCAAGAATATATCTCTGCCTCAGCAAAACGCTTATTTATGAGCTTAAATTAAATGTGCCTTGCTTAATCAAATCAATTGACTTGCTTTTCTTAAATTGCAAATATTACTTCTGTCAGCTATTCTAAAGAAACAGAGATAGCAATTAATAATACAACATTCCTGTCACTCTTGCAAGAGGTAGAATATACCTGATCTTCCTGATAGGGATCATGGATGGATACAGCAATGCTTTGTGCAGTTAATTCTGATTTCTGACATTCTGTGTTTCCCTTATACTGACAAGTATTTTTTAATGAAAAAGAAAAGGTAAACAGAAGTATGTGTTTCAGCAGCAGACCAAGTGTCAGGCTACTATTCCAAGGTACCCTGAAATGTCATGCAAATGAGTCTTGATGTGAATTGCCTAAAATTTTTCAGCTGCTTAACCAAATAATGACCTTCTTTACTTTTTTTTTTAACCTTATGTAGGCAAATCTGTAATGTAGAATAAAATATTCAGTAATCAGAACTGCTTTCAAATACATAATTGATTTAGAATCTCTGTCAAATAGTGGGGAAAAAAAGAATCCACATTCACGCTAACATTCTTACATGGTTCACCCAATCTGGACACAGATGCAGTCTAGAGAATATTTCAGTTTTGGAGTCCATGGAATGCCAGCATTATGGGAAGATGATCTGAATGATGTCTAAAAATGTCATTAAAAGCAATTATAGAATTGTTTTAATTGCCATTCCAAACTACTGAGTTTGGATGTTACCAGAGTAAACCCACCCAGTAATCAGCTTTCTCTGTTTCGAAAAGATCACAGCAGTGACTCTCCTATGTGTGCACAGGCAGGCTTTCTAGCTTCTTCAGACATCATATTTTCCTGGAAACATGTCTCTCCATTTGGAATTGAAGGTGGCCACTAAATCCTCTCTATTAGTTGATTAACAGCAAACTTTTTAAAAACTCAAATTATAACTTCATAGAAGTTTAGAATTCAGCAAGTTTTCAGATGTGTGACTTCTTGTTGATATTGTTGTTTTATTTGGGGGAGGGGGGGGTAATGTCTGATGAAATAGTTCTTCAATCCTGTTTGCCTGTTTTCCTCTGAAGCAGTCACTCCTAGAAGATATGCTATGAACTTTTCCCTATAGTTCAGGACTTTTAAAATTTTTTGGCTGGAGTCATAGTTATTTGACTGTATTAAAAGTATTTAATCTGAATAAATATCTGCCATCATGAGATGTACAGCCATTGTTTGTCCAATAATTGCTTTAAAAAGCTTTTCTGCTCTTTTCTGTGTATGTTACCTCAATATGAAGCAAAAGGGGTAGCAGAGAGGACATGGAAATAGAACTTTAAATTGGATTTGCTGTCTGGTAGAGAATGCAAGTGTTCCTAAAGAAAAAAAAAAAGAAAAAAAAAGTAATGTGTAATGTGTAAATTGTGCTTTTTGCATAACATCATAGATAGCAATTAAACATTGTTTTTAATTATTCATTATGAGCAAGAAATGTGTGGTTTCATTCCAGATCATTTTAGTAATGAGCATATACTTGAAAATAAATTAGATGAGTGCCTTAAAGCTAAACTTGAAACCAATGTTTTAAACAGTTGCCTGGTAGGTAAAATTATCCTTAATAAAAATGACAGGTATAAGAACATAGTTATATTAATCCTAAAAATTATTAGCTTATGTCTACCTTTGAGATATAGTGGGAGAAGACAGTCTTTATTTCCACCAAGTGAAAATACATATTTCTAGTACCAAATGAGACAAAACATATCTCATCTTATTTTATATTTGGCCCATAATTAAACAGCCGTAAAGTCTGAAAGTAATTGTATTGTTACATATTGTGCGTGTATGATGTGATAACAAACATTGCTGGCATTTATTATGATGTCCACTAAAAGATTCCTTAGTGTTCAATTTCCAACAACAGGATGATATTTTTGATGTTGATTAAAGGGTGTTTTTTTATTATTTTGTTTTCAGGAAAAGTGTGAAAAATGAGAGGAATCTTGATAGGAGAGACAATGAAACTTCTGTTTGTGTTTTTATGCTCTTACGCCACACAGCATGTTGTCCTGGTTTCGGCTGGGATAGAGTTAATTTTCTTCCTAGTAGCAGGCATAGTGCTGTGGTTTGGATTTAGTAGGAGAAGTTTCTTGATAACACGCTGATGTTTTAGTTGTTGCTAAGTACCGCTTATGCTAGTCAAGGACATTTCAGCTTCCCATGCTCTGCCAGGTGCACAAGAAACTGGGAGGGGGCACAGCCAGGATAGTTGATCCAAACTGACCAAAGGGCTATTCCATACCATGTGACGTCATGCTCAGTATAGAAACTGTGGGGGGTTGGCCGGGGAGCAGCGATCGCTGCTCGGGAACTGTCTGGGTATCATTGGGCGGGTGGTGAGCAATTGCATTGTGCATCACTTGCTTTGTATATTATCATTATTATTATTATACTGTTATTATTATCATTACCATTTACTTTATTTCAATTATTAAACTGTTCTTATCTGAACCCAGGAGTGTTTCTCACTCTTACTCCTCCAATTCTCTCTCCCAACCCATTGGGGTAGGGGGAGTGAGCGAGCAGCTGCGTGGTGCTGAGTTGCTGGCTGGGGCTAAACCACGACACATGTCAATGCAGTTTATATACATTTATTTTATCCTGAAAAAAAATCAAACTGAAAGGATATATCAGACTATCTATTGTGGGGACTCAGCTACTGAGTTTTGAGTTTTTCTTATTGAAAAGTTATGGAACATGTTATTCCAATTTTTAGACAAAATGTCATCTAAAAGAAAAAACAAGTTATTAAGGGAATGCCTCAATGTGATAAACACAACTGACCTTAGGAAAGGACTAATATAAAGTACAAATAAAAACGTTAAGTCTGAAGGAAATTGAGAATCTAGGAAGAGTCTGATTGAGACATTCCCAGGATGTGTCTATGCATACAACAGAGAGCAGCATAAATGGCAGAAAAAAATTGGATATATGGAAATAGATGTGTCAAAATCTTAACTAAAGTGAGGAGGATTGGTCTGCTATAGGACTTGAGGGAAGGGTTGAAAGTTTGCTGTTGCATATTTTCTGTTTTTCCAAAAATAATGGTCAATATGCCCCAAAATTATCCTTAAATATTGGGTTTATATTTGTGTATAATCAGAGGTGAAACACTCTGGCTGTGCAGAATACTTTTGTAATTTTAAACAAATTTTAAGTAAATTCAATATTATATAGCAGCTCCTGAGTGAGTAGATAGTTGTTGCTTGCTAGTATCTCTGTATAACAGGTCAGTTGAAAAAAGTCTATCAAATTTATGTCTCTAGGCTAGCTGTAAAGTAATTAGAAAAGTGTTCATAGAATACAAAATTTTTATTCTTTTTAGCATAGCTATAACAATTCAGCTCTTCTAGAGAAATATGGAATACAGGTAACAAGCAAACCTTTCTTCCACTTCCACCTTAAGGTTACAAAATAAAACACTGGTATGGCAGAAACTGTTTTTTCTTTCCTTTTTCCCTGCTCTCCTACAGGCTTAACTTGAGCTGAAAATGTGTTGATAGAGAATAAAGTAGCATTAAATGAAGAGGAGGGAGAATCTTTCAAAACTACACCAAAATATTTCTTCAGTAGGCTTGCAGTTTTAGTGACATTGTTCCTACTACATGTGTAATTGAATTATGGATGCATGTTGAATACTGCTGTTGAACTAGAGTCTTTCTAACAAAATCTTGATTTAAAAAACTCCAGTCATGGAGAATTTAGTTCAGCCTTAGGTAATGGTTCTAATGAGTAATTGCTTTCTGCTGTTAAAAAAAAAAAAAAAAAAAGAAAGAATTCTAAATATCTACTTTTATTATCAGTGTATGTAGTTTTACTCCAGCTTGATGTTTTGTCACAACTTTATATGCCAAGCTGGGAAGCTCTCTATTGGGAAATTTCTGTTCCCTAGAGAGGTGTTTAAAGACTTTGCATAAAAGAAGTCCTTGATTGTATTGTGTTTCCAAGGCAAAGTTTTGGTAGTGGGGGGGCTATAGGGGTGGCTTCTGTGTGAAGCTGCTAGAAGCTTCCCCTATGTCCAATACAGCCAAAGCCAGTCAGCTCCAAGATGGACCCATTGCTGGCCAATGTGCAGCCTGTCGGCAATAGTGGTAGCACCTCTGTGATAACATATTTAAGAAGGGAAAAAAAAAAAAAAAACCAAACCCCATGGGATACAAACTGCAGCTGGAGTGAGGAACGAGAATATGTGAGAGAAACGACTCTGCAGACACCAAGGTCAGCAAAAAAGGAGGGGGAGGAGGTGCTCCAGGCACCAGAGTAGAGATTCCCCTGCAGCCCCTGGTGAAGACCATGGTGAGGCAGGCTGTGCCCCTGCAGCCCATGGAGGTCCATGGTGGAGCAGATATCCACCTGCAGCTCGTGCAGGACCCCACACCGGAGCAGGGGGATGTATCTGAAGGAGGCTGTGACCCCATGGGAAGCCTGCACAGGAGCAGGGTCCTGGCAGGACTTGTGACCCTGCAGGGGACCCATGCTGGAGGAGTCTGCTCCTGAAGGACTGCACCCCATGGAAGGGACCCATGCTGGAGCAGTTCATGAAGAACTGTAGCCTATGAGAAGGACCTACACTGGAGAAGTTCATGGACGACTGTGTCCCGTGAGAGGGACCCCACGCTGGAGCAGGGGAAGAGTGTGAGGAGTCCTCCCCTTGAGGAGGAAGGAGCAGCAGAGACAACATGTGATGAACTGACCGTAACCCCTATTCCCCACCTTCCTGTGCCACTTAGGGCGGGGAGGAGGTAGAGAATTTGGGAGTAAAGTTGAGCCTGGGATGAAGGGAGGGGTGGAGGGAAGGTGTTTTAAGATTTGGGTTTATTTCTCATTACCCTACTCAGTTTTGATTGGCAATAAATTAAACTGATTTTCCCCAAGTCAAGTCTGTTTTGCCTGTGATGGTAATTGGTGAGTGACCTCCCTGTCCTTATCTCAACCCATGAGGTTTTTCATTATATTTTCTCTCTCCATTTTAGTTGAGAACGGGAGTGATAGAGAGGCTTTGGTGGGCACTTGGCATCCAGCCAGGGTCAACCCACCACAAAATTGAGTCAACTAAGTTCCTTGAATCAGGACTTGAATAGGAAACAACAAATATATTCAACTTTTAATGGTTTTTATTAATGTGCTTGAATGATCCTCAATATTTTGCAGAGTTTTTTGCAGTCTGGATAGACAGACTGGTCACTACAGTAATAGCTGTGCCAATGGAGAAAGAAAGGTAACTTCATGTAATCCATGGCTGGGCACCAGGTGCCCACCAAAGCCGCTCTATCAGTCCCCCTCCTCAGCTGGACAGGGGAGAAGAAACACCACTGACCTGGGTGTCTGCAGCATTGTTTCTCTCACATATTCTCACTCCTCCCTCCACTGCTGTTGTTCCACACAGGCTTTTTCCCCCCTTCTTAAATATGTTATCACAGAGGCACTACCAACATCACTGATGGGCTCAGCCTTTGCCAGTTAGCAGGTCTGTCTTGGAGCCGGCTGGCACCGATTGTATCAGACATGGGGGAAGCTTCTAGCAGCTTCGCACAGAAACCACCCCTATAGCCACCCCACTACCAAAACCTTGCATACAAATGCAATACACTTCATTAGTTCAAGATACCTCGCCTTATATATGTAAGGTGTTTACTATATGTAAAACATGCATAATTTATTACCATACACAATTCTTTTCCTTTAATGATTAGAACTGCTTTCCTTCTAGTTTTAAGAATTTGGGGGTTTTTACTAAAACGTGTGTGTACATATATAAGCTTAAACTGTTATCAATCTGTTTTTTAAATAGTTTCTAAGAAGTTAGTTGGTAGGTTTATTAGCTCTGTGAAACTACTCATTTAAAGTAATATTCATTATGTTTCATTAACTTAATACAAGCTGGGCAGGATCCCTGGTATGAAATCACTAATTTTAATTTAGCTGTCGATTTCTGTTTCTCTGCTAGAATTAGGTTTAATAGAAAATTCATTATGTTGTGGGCTAGCAAATACTTGTCTTCTTTTCTTTGTATTTACTGCTTCTTAAGAAATTTCAGAGGTTTTTAGTGCTGGAGACATCTTGCCCCTTATATATGTCACTCACTCTGAAGTCCTACGTACCATCTCACATTTCTTCTTCCCGTAGTACACAGAAGAACCTAAAGTGAGCAATCACCTGTTCTCTGCTCTACTTACATGGTCTGTAGTTCACAGTTCACAAAAAATGTGAATAGGTTATCTTATGTAGAAAACTTTTTTCTCTAAGGAAGATTAAATATATTCTTTGAACTGTAACTTGTATTCAATAGACTAGAAAATGCTTAAGCATTTAATTGTCGTAATTAATGACTGCTCATGATCCTATGGCATCACAAGCACATATCTTTTGTGAGGAGTGGTAAATGTCCAAGGACAAAGTTGAAACATTTGAATATGTTTCTGCTTAGAGTGACACCAGGAGCTATAGTAATCCAATAAATTATGCTGGAAATTAAATGTCAAATAACACAGCTAGTTGCCTCATTTTCTTACAAATTCACTCCAAACAAATAAACACCTGGCCCAATTCTGAAATGAGTATATGTAGGAAGCAGTAGCACTCTTACGTCTCTGTTCCAGGTAGGCCAGTTCATTCTTTTTTTCTCTGCATAATTATGTTGTGCATGAAAAAAAATAATTGATAGTTTGGGGTTTTTTTCTGAAAGAATAGATTATGCTCAGTGAAAACTTAACTTCTGACAGCTAGACTCTCCAAAGGAAGCATTTACAACCAGTAGGAATACCATGGGCTGTGCAGGAGCACTAGACGAGCTGGTGTCACTCTTTTCCAGTAAACCACTTTCTTCTTCACCTCCTTTAGTGTTCTATAACCACTGACTCTTTGTCTGATTGGATGTTAGCCACCTCAGCAGCTGTCTATCCTTGTTAATTTAGGAAAACATCCACTGTACACCAAAAGGAAAAGCAGTTGTCTGTTCTAATGAAGATTAATCTACCTCAGGATTAAGACTATGAAAAACAGAACACCAAGTCACCTTCTTCCAGTCAAGACCTTTGGAAATATAATAGACATTTCATCTGACAGGCAGAAGATTGAGGAAAACAAAAGATTTGCTTTGCAGACAGAAAGTGTTGTTTCTGTGCATAGCTGAAACAGACCTAGCCTTACACATTATGTAAGCCTTATGCATCATGATAGCTTTATTCTAAACACAAATGTTTAGAAGAAAACTTTTAGGCAAGCATATCTTTGGGGAAATTAATGTAATTGCTACTACTTCTGTGGAAATCAAAATTTAAAAAAACAATAAGTTTACTCAGGTTTTTTTCTATGTAATATGTAACAAGCTTTCTTAGGACAAGAGTAAAGAGGGTTTTATATAACTCAGCTTCATAAATATCTGATAGATTTAAATCACTTGAGGTTTGGGTTCTGGTGACTTTTATCACACATGTAAAACTTTTTATAAGGGCAAGTTAACGTTGTAATATTTCCCTTTACAAAGGGATCAGGTTTTGTAGAATACAAGCAGATCATGTAGTGTAATATATTGTTTAATACTGGTTACCTTTCTTGACTTCCTATTTTCAATGTGTTAGTTTAATATTTCACTGTATTTAAGAGAGAATTATATGCCTAAAATGTAACTCTTGTCAATTCTCACTCAATATGACCTCTATGACTGAGTTTTTGTTTTCTGTCACCATAAAACAGCAGACTAAACTGAAATAGTGATCTTCTGGAAAATGTACCTAATCTAGGAAAACATCAAAAGCTGATTTGGTTAATAATATTGTATAAAGATTGTACTTCTCAAAATGCCCTAAATGACCAGTGCTTCCTGTAAGCCCCTTACCAATACATTACCAATCCACATAAAATAATTTTGAGAGTTCCATTGTACATAGTAGAAGCCCATAATGGTATTAAATCAGTCTTCTACTCCAAGTGTCATTAAAGTCTACAGGTTTCACTGACATTTGAACTTTGCTTGGAATGAAGTCCTACAGGGATTTTGTTTGAGATAAAAGGAAAGTCTCAGAGCAGTGTCTGGTATTATTATTCATCCTCTTGCAAGGTTGTCAGATGCTAAAAGCAAGGCCATATTTCCATGGAAGTATCAATTTGTACGTGGGTGGTTCCAGATCATCTAGTAGTTTTGAGTTTTGTCTTAGTGGTACTTGTAGAGTTTTTTATTCCAGAGCTGACAAAGATTGTTAACAATTGAAAAATGACTTGAAATGTTGTCAAAGTGGATTCATGAAAGTCCTACAAATATAATTACATTATAGTATTTTTTCAATTCCAGTATATCACTCTTGCTACAGAGATGCACATTGCATGGGATTACTAAAAAGTCAGTCTCTCTCTCTCTCTTATTTTCTAAATGGAAAGTGTGGTTATTTGGCATTTGCTACAGTGTTAATTCTTGGTCTTGGACAATTCTTGCCTTTGTCATTGTTGAGAAGATATCTTAAAAATCTTATATTCAGAGTGTTAATACACATATATGTACAGAATTATAAAATGCAGAAAACTGGAAACATCTTTTAAAGTTTAAGCTCAAAAGCATAGTTTAATTAAAATTGTGTCCTCAGTGATAGTTCTTATCAGAGTTTGCATTTTTCAATTTTCCAGTCTGATGATTGAGGAGCATATGGGCAAATTTTGTGGCAGTGACTTAAAAATATTTTTTTATTTTTAATGTATTTCAACTGCTTGTTTGTTTCATTTTCTTTTAATGTCTTGGAAATCTTCCTCTGTAATTCCTGATGACTCTGTGAAAGAGCCTAGGATTTGATTTTTGTGAGTTGCTGAGTATTGTATCAGCAGTAAGAGCCAAAAGAAGTACTCAGCTTCTTGCACAAACTTTTGAATAATGTGGAAGAGAGGTCGAGCAACTAATAACAAAAAAGCCCTGTTCTTTGTTACAGTTGGTTATTTTTTTCAATGGTGGTTCTGAGTAACGCAGTGGTAATCTGAAAATAGATGATTTAAGTATCCTTCAGATTTCATAATTCATACCCAATGAAGGCCTATGGAGGGTAGAGGAAAAGAAACCAAAGGATTTCTTGCAGCTTCTTCATTAAACTTTCCTTGATATGGGTATTCCATGTTATCTACAAGACAAAGTGCTTTAGGAGCTATGATAAAGACACTTTAAAGCGGGTTTTGTTTTGGTGTTATTTTCCCCTATTTTCATGAAATAGTCCAATTTGCTTCACTCAAAGATGTCACTATTGGGGCTGAAGTCAATCACTGAATGCAATAGGGTTCAAAAATCTGTCAGTCTAGGTGGTGACTGATAACTGCTCTATTCTCAAATCACTCAGAAGCTCTTATACAATGCAGATAGTGAGTCTATCTTTTTTTTTTCACTACAGACCACAGAGTGTGTGAGAAAACCGAAGTTCAAAATCATCTTCCCAGTAGTCCTGTGCTTTTTTTCTGGGCCATTCTTGTCCCTGTGCACTGCTGTTTCAGTGGTTTCACACATCAAGAACAATGTGAAAGAGATTTAAGACAGGTTAAGAGGTTTAAGACTAGGTTTAAGACACTTCTGAAATAAGGTTGGGTTTTTTATTTATTTTAAAGAAATAGGAGCTACAGATCTGTGAAAAGCAACTATTGCCTGAACACAGTCTTTTAAATAGTCCTCCATTTTGTATATGCATAAGTTTGGTTCAAGTCTTTGAGAGAACCATTAGATCTTCCTGTCACAAACTGCCCAAGCCATTCTCTCTACAGAGTGGCCTTCTCAGGGCTCACAGACCGATGTCCTTCTTCTTTTTCTATAATCTCAGCAGCAGCCTAAACCAAGTCTTGCTATACTGTGTATTCAGCGTGGTCATTGGTACTCAGTGAGTTGTCCTGTTCAACCTCCTGTCCAAACAGTTCACCTGGGAAATGGTCTGCAGAACCGTGAGCTGAATCCATACCCCCTTCTTATTGTTACAAACTGTAGTTTTGAATTTCTAATGTCTTGTAAAGGGTGTTCACATGGACAAAATTACATCATGTTTTGAAACACTTCGGAAGAGTGCCATCTCTCTCTGTCGGATGCATCTGATTGAGTAGCTCAGCCCTGTCTGCTATTAAATGCCTCCATATCTGGGGACACATTTATTCACACCAGACAGAGATGCAGAATCTTTTATTCTTGAATTCTTTATTCTTTTTAATTTTTTTTAAATATTGAATCTTTAAATAATATTTTTATTTGTATGAGTACGGCTGGCCAGAAAAATCATTCTTGTTTGACACAATAATAAAAAACGACCTGGAAAGCAAAATAGCATGCTGTTGCATGTATTTTGGGAAACTGCAGAGTACACTGCCATTTTTTACCTCCAGATCCTGCTGCACCACAGGATGTTGAGACAATATGTGAGGCCAAACCAGCAGCGCACTGTTAGGCCTGAAACTTCCTCTCTGATATAAAAAAGAATCAAATTTTGGATTGGAGTCTATGTTTCTGGCTTGAGCTTTATGATTAACCCACGCCCCCTCGATGTATGAGCTCTAAGACTTTTGACAGAAAATCCAGGACTTAATAAACTGTGAGAACTATTGAAATCCTGATATGGATTTTACCAAGCCTTTAAGAGTCAATTCATTTAAGCTTCAGATATGATCTGACTCGCATTATTCACAGTGTATTCATGTCTGACTTTAAATCAACACACCAAAGAGATGGAGTATCCAAAAAGTCAACACACAAAAGAGAAATAGCCATAGGAGGTGTCAACTACAGATAACCTGGAAGTAACTTTGGATTTACCTCTATGAAGCTTCACAGCTTTGAATTATGCTAAACATAGGAAGAAGAAGTTTTCGTTAATAATATTTTTGTCAGGAAGTAGTCGCACATAGATAACAAGAATTTGGTGAAAAATAAAATTTTTTGTTTTCCCAATCTTTTTGAACACAACTCTGTTTAGACATTCTTTGTTTATATGTATATTCTTATACATACATATGCTTAAGAAAACTGTATATAATTACACTTAAGTCAAACCTTTAATAATTTTTTATTTTGTCACTCAAAAAACCCCATGCATATTAACATGACCTTGTTGAAGAACATGGGTGTGGTTTTTTGTGGTTTGGGTTTTTTTTCCCCCTCCTTACTTTTGGAGCAGTTTAAGTATTTAAAAATGTGAAAAGTTTGCAGCAACATGAAAATCTGAACAATGCAATCTGGCTGGGTCTTCATTTTGAAAAAAACTACTAAAATTAAGGTAATCTATGGGGATTTGACAGGCAAGTCATCCTTATCTAGAATATACAGTTGCAGGAGGACAGGAGGACTTGTGATATTACTCATAGTATGAAATTCAGAGTTCTTCCAAAGACTTTCAGTATTTGTTTTGATTTCTAATAAGTAGAGAATTCTGCTTCTCATATCATTTAGGAGATGAAGACATAAGCAAACAAATGTTTCATATGATGAAAATTTAATTAGTATTGAAATAATTATTGCAACTTATTTAGGGTTAAGATGCAAACCTTCTGTCCTTTAACAACTTGATATCCTTACTGATGATTACCTTTTTAGTTTTCCCAGAGATGTCACTAAATCTAGTTCTGCTCTGGTATCATTGTTTTTGTGATGTCCCTTTTTCTCTAATTTCACATCTTGCAGCCTGTGTAATGTACTGAATGGCATGGGTTCTTTAGTCTTTCCTTTTTGGTTATTGTTTTGCTAAATAGTCTGTGATCTGTAATTGATGTTTACAAAAATAACTGCTTAAGGTTTTCTTTATGTATTTCATTACACTACAGTATAGATTTCTAGGATAATGGAAATTTTTCAGCATGTCATTTCAGGGTTCTATTTTTATTATATGCTAATGTTTATGCATAAAACATCCTGTTTACTTGTTGTTGGATGACAGGCAGCTTGTCAAGTATGCATGACTGACTTTCTTCTAAGGATATGTAAAATTCCTTATATGAAGATCCTTATATGAATAGATCTCCTCAAGTAACTCAATGAGGGGAAAAAACACCTTACTGTACATTTATAGTTTTGATGGCCTAAGTACTACTTTATTGAATTTTGTTTTCCTTTTTTTTTTTTCCTTCACATCAGTACTTAACAATTGCTAGTTGAAGCTAATAACTTAAATCAAGCAATATCTTTTTCCGCTCCTTAAGTAGTTAACTCTTTCTCATATAGTAAAGGTAACAGTAACCCAAGATTTAACTCCTGGAAAAAAAGGAGTTAGATGTTGAAGAGATAATGAATCAGAGATTAAAAAACTTAAACCTCTGAGCTCAACTTGTTTCCCAGGACTTAGTAATTAGTCAAATTAATTTGGTGTAAAATGTGTTGCACTGGTGCAGGACTTGAATGTAAGGTATTCTAAATTGCTTCATGTTGTTGTGGATATTTCTCTGAAGTTTTGAAGAGTTCATTGGGAGATTGTTTTTCCTGCTGTTTTCCCTGCTTTAGTCTGTGCCGTACTAGGTATATCATCACGAAACAGCTGAAACACCATTAATAACTATAGATGTTTATTAAAAATATAGATGTTTATTAAAAATACTCTAATTCTCTGAATATGCTATCTTAACAGCTGTTTTCTACAGGCCTACTAAGCTTAGTTCCTCAGCGATTGTAAATCATAAAGAAAGCATGATTTGGCTGATTAAACCAATCCTATTTGTGAGATGATTTGTTTATACTCCCCTGGTGGTATCTTCTAGACCTCAGCCTTCTGAGGTCTGGTACCAGAGTACTCTACATCCATGTTGCTAAAGACTCTTCAAGGAGGTGTTTTGTCATAAAAGCAGATCCCTAGGGGAGATATTAATCAGGTATATTAAGAAAGTGTATTACTATGTTAGAGTCATGGATTTTCATAAGAATATGTAGATTAGTGCACTTTTTTAGAAAAATTCTCATGAATAAGTGAATACAGGGCAAGAACATCAACAATTAGCCCATTTAAACCAGCCTAATTTCAACTAGAAGGCAAAATCTGTTCTCATACAGACTGAGTATGACTGTTGCACAGAGTTTTTCTGTTTGGGTGTATTTATCTATTTGTGTTACATCAAAATGAAAATGAAACTGTTAACTTTGACTGTATTATGTACTTAATCCACATAAAGTGTAACAGTTACGTTTTAATAATGTTCACTGTATCAAATGCAAATAATTAAAAGACAGGAAACTCACACTACATTGCCAGACTGCAGGAATATCTTTCTTTAGCAAGTGCTTGGTGAGGAAGGGATTTTCGTTTTGGTTTTGTATTAGTGAAGAATCCTATTGTAAGAACTCTTTTGAACCCTATGCCCTGGTTCTAAGACTCTTCCAGAGTTATCAGTGTTTTAGGATATTTTATGTAAATTTAAATATATAAATATATAAAATATATAAAAATAGGATATAAATTTTACCCTGAGGCCCTAGAACACCCTTACCTTAATCCTGCCCTACAGTGAATATATTATCTAAACCGTCTTCACTATCTTCTCTCAGTTGCATTAGTTTTGCCTACAGCAAAACTGGGCTGGCTCCCTGAAAGTGTTTCTCCTTTTTAAAACTTCTTAACTTTTGTCATTTCCTTTTTGTTCTTTTAATACTACACTTTATTTCTGTGTTTTCTTAGACCAGTCTTATGTGAGATTCCACCCTAAGTAATATATATCTTCCAGTAGTTGAAATTAACTCCCTGAGAACTTGCACAGATTAAACTACCTGTACTAACCGCAGACAACAAACACAATGAACTGGGAATAGAATTAGACCTGTAAAATTGTGTTACTGATCTCTTCTCTCACCTAAAACAGATTTATAATGTTAATGATTTATTTATTTTCCTGTGTTAAGTTTCTGGTTTTGTTTTAAGGTTAATTTCAATAACCTTGAAAGACTTCAAGGCATTGATTACTGGGATCTCTGGAGTCCAAGTCAGAGAGATTTTCCTTTGCAATTATTCTTGCTACTGTAACTCATTACTGGCAAATGAACACCACTGAGAATAGTTGGAAAATAATAAAATTAGCTAAGTCTTCTTCACATTCAAATAATTTGAAATTAAGTATATCTTTCAATGAAATTGCTTCCACAACTTTTTGCTGCAGAAGTTCTTTGTATGGCTTATGATGATGTGTATTTTTCTTTATTTGTCTATAAACTAGGTGATACTTGATCCATTGTAAAGTAACTGTAACAGTCATATTTCTTACATCTGCATGATGTTTCAAAGTGTGGATGAAATCTACCAAACTGGGGAGATATGAAAACATGCCATTGAACTCAACAGGACCTAGTTCACAAACTACTTAGCCACTCAGTGCTCTGGGAGTTGGGAGTTGTTACATTTCACAGGGACAAATAGCAGTTTACTAGGACAAAAAAATATGGACTTTGTTGTTTTGGAAATGTTCTGTGTAAAGAATGAAAGATTGTCACTGAAAGCTTGCTGACACTTCCACAAGGATATCTGAGGAAGAAATAAAAATTGTGTACAAAATTACAAGTTTTGTTTCAATGTAACATGAAAATATGCTGGTAAAGACATGCTTACAAAACAAGTCAAGCTGTTTAACAAATGTCAGAATGCTAATGCACTGGAGGAATATTATTTATTATCAAATTCAGTCTTTTACTCTTGTAGGTAACCACTAACTTTTCCCCTAGTTATATTAAACCTTATTTCTAGTTATGTTAAACCTTATTTAATTATTTCTTTAATAAGTTACATCATTAATGTTAAAGTTGTCTATTTTCAGTAAAAGATTCTTGTATGTTCTTTTAAGGTTAATTTAAAAACTTTCAAAAGACAATGTATACAAACTGAAAAAACATATTTTCTATTTGCATAATTTTTATTTCTTGTTTTGATTTACATCGTTTCTTTATATGATATTTTAACATAATTTAATTATCTAATATAGCTTATCAAGAGTGCAGAATCTAAAGAAATATTTCACTTTTGCTGCCTGGCAATTAGATTGATGTAAGAATATGTTAGGATTGCTGATGCAACATGGACAACCAATTAACAATGAGGTGACCTTTTTCTTTCTCTCTACAGTTGTCATTCAGCAGTGCATCTCTAATGAGCATCTTGAGTTCCTGAGAGCCTCTACTAAAAAAGTATTGTCATTTCTGATGAACATGCTGATGGCTGAAGTAGAGCTTTTGATAAATGAATACCTTTTATCAGCCTTGTTCTCTGGGACCCATTAGGAAAGGTTTTACATTGTGTATCATTTAGGGAGCTTAAGATGTAGAAATACATTGAAATAAAGATAACACTGAACTCCAGGCTGAATTATAGGATCATGCTTTTGCATATAAAGGTAATATGGTATAAAGAGGTCACAAGCAAATAAATAATGTAGCTCTACGTAGTGCTCAGAATGGATTAAGTGTCCATGAAATGTAATGAATTGACAAAAGTACTCAGTCATCTCAGCCTACAATAAGTACAGTATAGAGTGAGATAAGGCATCACTGTGCTTCTCTAAACCCTTTTATCTTAACCACAAAAGGGAGAAAGTCCACTTATTCTTGGGGTGCACAGGTTGTTTAGGCATGCAAACGTATTATAAATACAGCATCTTTCTTCTGGGTATTTAAGAGATCTTGAAGTAATGCTCTTATTTTTGTGAACCACATTAACATTTTCATACACTTGAGATAACCTACATGAAAGCCAGACAGATTGGTGTTTTGATGCACAAATACCTATCTGCAAGATTCATTTGGTTACAGTGGGGTAGGAAGAGCTGTAAATAATTTGTAAATAATTCAAAGAAGGATTTTTGCCACTTTTTCTGTTTGTATGCAATCTGAAAGTATCCTCTCTGGGTCAGAGAGGAGAACTGCATTTAAAAGGAGACTGATGCTCAAATATAATGAAAACTGGAGTGCCAAAAGTGACATAGCTTTCACAATGGGGAAGTTACGGGTCAATTAGAAATAGAAAGTTAAATATTTTGTCCGAGGATTTTTCATGAAACACAAGAAAGATATCTCCAAGATAAGTGAAGGATAGAAGATAAAGCTGACCTGTAATCGCGTTGAGAAGACAAGTGTACAAAAAGAAAGATGGTAGGTGTCACTGGACAGGTGGCAGATGAGTAAAGTGCTCATGCTGCCTCATCTTTCCAGTAGAGTTTGAGGGAGGAGAAAAAGAAAGAAACTGTCTGAGAGGGGAATGATGAAAGACAACTGATATAGATCTTTCCTTAGAGGCCTGACATTAATGAGCCTGTAATGGGCTTATTAGACTAAGTTATCTTTTGCTGAAATAAGTAAAGTGGTTATGCTAATAAGAAATAGATTATCAGGACAGATTAAAAAGGGAAGAGTCAAAAGTGAAATATGGAACTCTGCATTGCTAGTCAGTTACAAGCAGTTTGACTACAAAACAGGTACAATTTGGGATTGCAGGACCTTGATATTTTCAATTATCTCCTCTAAGTTGATGTATTTCTTACACAAGCACATAACATTAGTTATATATAAGCACACACATTCACATAAACTTATGTGAAACATTTCTATTTTTTGTAGTAAATATAAAAGGTTATGACATTCTTTCCTCTAACAGAAGTTTGCCTGTTTATATGGTTGAGAAACTTATGCTGGACATTAGTTTTGGTTCTAGAAGGCAAGCTCATGCTTAAACCAAATAAATGACTTCACGGATATATATCACAGGATACATGTCACCAAAGTTTTCTTTACTGGGTAGTGCAGGGGTTTGGAGGAAGAGTTTGTTTCTTTTAAGATTTTGACATTTGATTAGTATAAAAAAAGTATGGTCTGTCTTTATTCCTGTTCTGTTGTTATCTGCCAGACCACACATCAACCTCAACAGCTGAAGTTTAAACTACAATAATTAAGCTGCAGCAGTTTAGGATGAAGTCTGATTTCATAAAATCATTGAATCATTTAGGCTGGAAAAGACCTTTAAGATCATCAAGTCCAACCGTTAACCCAGCACTGCCAAGTCCACAACTTTGACTAGGTTTCATCTTTGAAAGGTTTCACTCAAAAGTTTTATGGAGTAGTTGAATTCAGGATAATATTTGACAGGCCTCTTCCTGGACCACCTGATGCCTTGCTGCAAGTCCCACTGTTTCTGAGGTCTTGCTTGTGGGAAAGCCATAGCCTGGATCCAGTAGTCATGGAAACATTGAGGACCCTGGTCGTAAGCAAGGGATTCCTGAACCTGGCACACTGTGACTGCTCTCCTGGGAGTGTAACACCCTGGGATTCAAGGACCACAATTTAAGTTACTTGACCATGTTATAGAGCTTCTATGTCTGTGTCCTGGTTTCGGCTGGGATAGAGTTAATTTTCTTCCTAGTAGCGGGCATAGTGCTGTGTTTTGGATTTAGTAGGAGAAGAATGTTGATAACACGCTGATGGTTTAGTTGTTGCTAAGTACTGCTTATGCTAGTCAAGGACTTTTTCAGCTTCCCATGCTCTGCCAGGTGCACAAGAAACTGGGAGGGGGCACAGCCAGAATAGTTGATCCAACCTGACCAAAGGGCTATTCCATACCATATGACGTCATGCTCAGTATATTAACTGGGGGGGGCGGTTGGCCGGGGAGGAGTGATTGCTGCTCGGGAACTGTCTGGGTATCGTTTGGCGGGTGGTGAGCAATTGCATTGTGCATCACTTGCTTTGTATATTATTATTACTATTATTATTATATTGTTATTATTACTACTACTATTTTACTTTATTTTGTTTCAATTATTAAACTGTTCTTATCTGAACCCAGGAGTGTTTCTCACTCTTACTCCTCCGATTCTCTCGCTCATCCCATCGGGGTAGGGGGAGTGAGCGAGCAGCTGCGTGGTGCTTAGCTGCTGGCTAGGGTTAAACTACAACAACCTGTTTCATGGAATCACAGAATGGCTGAGGTTGGCAGGGATCTCTGGAGATCATCTAGTCCAACCCCGCTGCTCATACCAGGGTCAGCTAGAGCAGGTCATGCAGCGCTTCAAATATCTGGTTTCAAATAACTCCAAGGATGGAGACACCACAGCTTCTCCAGGAGACATGGTCTAGTGTTTGACCACCCTCATAGTTAAGTCTCTTGTCGCATTTAAAGGGAATTTCCTGTATTTTAATTTGTGTGTAATGCTTCTTGTCCTGCCACTGGATACCACTGAGGAGAGTCTGCCTCTCTTTTCTTTACCCTCTCCTATCACATGTTCATACCTTACTGCTTGCTATGCCTTCTTTTGCAACTTGCGCTGACACCAATCTATACAGCAGGAAGAAGGATAATCTTTCCTGTGCTTCCTGCTGCAGACCTGTAGTTTATACCTGGAAGATCTATTGTTTTAGGAATATCTAGAAGAAAGAGCAACTGGAAAATGCTAGGATACTTTTTTTCATGGGAAGTTTGAGAGGAAAATAGGCTTCATTTAGTTTAGACCAAAAGCAATTATCATAGAAATCATAGAATCATAGGATTGTTTAGGTTGGAAAAGACCTTTAAGATCATCCACTCGACTCCAACCATTAACCTAACATTAGCAACTCCACACTAAACAAATCAAGGGTAGACTAGACTAAACCATGTCCCAAAGTGCCACATCTACCCGTTTTTTGAACACTTCCAGGGATGGGGACTCCACCACCTCTCTGGGCAGCCTCTTCCAATGCTTGACTACCCTTTCCGTAAAGAAATTTTCCCTAATATCCAATCTAAACCTCCCCTGGCGCAGCTTGAGCCCATTTCCTCTCATCCTATCGCTAACTACTTAGGAGAAGAGACCAACACCCACCTCACTACAACCTCCTTTCAGGTAGTTGTAGAAAGCGATAAGGTCACCCTTCAGCCTCCTCTTCTCCAGACTAAACAACCCCAGATCACTCAGCCGCTCCTCACAAGGCCTGTGCTCCAGACCCTTCACCAGCTTTGTTGCCCTTCTCTGGACATGCTCCAGCACCTCAATGTCTTTCTTGTAGTGAGGGGCCCAAAACCGGACACAGTATTCCAGGTGTGGCCTCACCAGCACCGAGTACAGGGGGACAATCACCTCCCTGCTCCTGCTGGCTACACTATTCCTGACACAAGCCAGGATGCTGTTGGCCTTCTTGGCCACCTGGGCACACTGCTGGCTCATGTTCAGCTGGCTGTCAAACAACACCCCCAGGTCCTTTTCTGCCAGGCATCTTTCCAGCCACTCTTCCCTAAGCCTGTAGCTTTCCATGGGGTTGTTGTGACCAAAGTGCAGGACCCAGCACTTGGCCTTGTTGAACCTCATATAACCGGCCTCGGCCCATCGGTCCAGCCTGTCCAGGTCCCTCTGCAGGGCCATCCTACCCTCGAGCAGATCGACACTCCCACCCAATTTGGTGTCATCTGCAAACTTACTGAGGGTGCACTCAATACCCTCATCCAGATCATTGACAAAGATATTAAACAAGATGGGCCCCAAAACAGAGCCCTGGGGAACACCGCTCGTGACTGGCTGCCAACTGGACTTAACTCCATTCACCACTACTCTCTGGGCTCGGCCACCCAACCAGTTTTTTACCCAGTGAAGACTATGCCTTTTGAAGCCATGAGCTGCCAGCTTCCTAAGGAGAATGCTATGGGAGACTGTGTTAAAGGCTTTGCTAAAGTCCAGGCAGATGACATCCACAGCCTTTCCATCATCTACCAGGCAGGTCACCAGATCATAAAAGGAGATCAGGTTGGTCAAGCAGGACCTGCCTTTCATGAACCCATGCTGTTTCAGCCTGATCCCCTGGTTGGCCTGCACATGCCTGTTGATCACACTCAGTATGAACCGCTCCATAATCTTTCCTGGCACAGAGGTCAGGCTGACAGGCCTGTAGTTCCCAGGATCCTCCTTCCAGCCCTTCTTGTAGATGGGCATCACATTGGCAAGGCTCCAGTCATCAGGGATCTCCCCTGTTAACCAGGACTGCTGATAGATGATGGAAAGTGGCTTGGTGAGCTCCTCTGCCAGCTCCCTCAGTACTCTCAGGTGGATCCCATCTGGCCCCATAGACTTGTGAGTGTCCAGGTGGCATAGCAGGTCATTAACTGCTTCCTCCTGGACTATGAGGGCTCCATTCTGGTCCCCGTCCCTGTCTTCCAGCTCAGGGGCCTGAGTACCCTGGGGATGATCGGTCTGGCTGTTAAACACAGAGGCAAGAAGGCGTTAAGTACCTCAGCCTTTGCCTTGTCCTCAGTGACAATGTTCCTTCCAACATCCAGCAAAGGATGGAGATCCTCCTTGGCTCTCCTTTTATTGCTAATGTACTTGTAAAAGCATTTTTTATTATCTTTTAAAACGTTGGCCAGATTAACTTCTTGCTGGGCTTTTGCTTTTCTAATTTCCTCCCTGCATGACCTAACAAGATCCCTGTACTCCTCCTGAGTTGCCCGCCCCTTCTTCCAAAGGCGGTAGATTCTCCTTTTTTCCCTGAGTCCCAGCAAAAGCTCCCTGTTCAGCCAGGCCGGTCATTTTCCCCACCGGTTGGTCTTAACGGCACATGGGGACAGCCCGCTCCTGCGCCCTTAAGACTTTCTCCTTGAAGAAGGCCCAGCCTCCCTGGACCCTTTTGCCTTTCAGGACTACCTCCCAAGGGACTTTCCCAACCAGTGTCCTGAAGAGCCCAAAGTCTGTCCTCCGGCAGAAATAACTTAGAACCTACAGGTGGATCATAATCTTTACTGGTGTTTTGTCTGCACTGGCTAGACTGATGACGTTTACACTTTTTTTTCCCCCTTGATGCATAGTTTTGCCTACAATTTTCTTAGACTAGTTTGACTATATTATTAAAGCACAGCTGAAAATTTTATCTGTAAAATCTGAGTTGTCCTTTCCAGCAGCAGGAACTGCTGATTTGGCCCCTAGAAACAAATCTTCTCCTGTTTCCTGTTTCATTCTTCTGTCATAGTTTCATTCTTCTTCAGCTTTGTTTTCGTGAAGAAGTTAATTGACAGTGACCTTTTTAACAGGATTTTTCAGTTTCTGTGACTCATAGGAGAATGAAAGAGCGTCCACCTCCCACATTATAACCTTCCATGTCTCCTTTCAACTAAGTTGTTGGTAGGTCAACAAGGAGAACTGCTTGTTTAAACTAATTGTCAGGAGTGTTTCATATCAGAAGTATTTTTTTCCCTAAGTTTTAGAACAAGAATATACATTACAATCTGTCACTAACAATATATTTTGCTTTCAGAACTGATGTGAAGAAATATGTAAAAAAGTGGGGTTTTTCTCTTTTATAATTTTCTTGTCTATAGGCCTGAAGGAATCAAAGAAAATTTTACTTCTTCAAATACAAAAATCAAAACCAAGTAGAAGTATAATATAAATATTAAGAACAGAACACTAGATATGTTGTAAACTAATTGGGCTTGTGTATTTAGATAATTATATATACTCTACTAAAGCATAATTCATTCACTTTAAAACATCTTAGAGCTCAGTTTTTTAAGGTTTCTAATTGTATTCTAAGGTACAACAAAGTTATGAGATTAGGACACTATGAAAAGTTTTAATTATAACAATTTTTTTGAACAGCAAATAGGTTTGATTGCAATATGATATTAATAATGATTCAAAAATTAGTTATAAAGCTTTCCACAAGAAAATGATACCTGAAATTTCTGTAGTACTTTGATTTCTAAAGTTGCTTTTATTTTTACAGTGAATTCTTTGGACACTTGTAACTGACACAAGAAATTTCATTTAAAGTACAGTTAGTTGTACTGGAAACATACATATCATAAATATTGTCCTTCCTGTGGATGCTACAGACACTCTACTACTGTGAGAACTTATCTTGGGTGATTTTGGTTACCTTAGTTGGAGATGTATCTTACAATGTTCATGTGTAGTCTTAAAAGATTAAGTCTGACTTTTCAGAGGTTACAAGCATTTCCAATAAAATTGTTTGCTGGGGAAACTCTCATCTGTAAAAGACTGACTCATGCACTGAATGAAAAATGTGGAACAATACTTGTGAATGTAATAAGTATAAGAGGGAGCTGAGTGTTAACATACTTGATACACAGCTGCAAGAGCCAGTTTGTGTAATAGGAGCACTACATGTTAGGAGTGTAGAAGGAGGGTGCCATAACAGGAAATAAGTGTTTCATGGTGTAAGGATATGTTGGGATTTTTTATTCAATTTTTTTTTTCAGTTAATTCCTTTAAAAATATGTACTGCTTTTTTTTTTTTTTTTTTTAAACTGTCATTTAGATCTGGGCTTTTTCTTTTCTGATCAGCATGGTCACAACCTCTACCATTTTGTTTCTAATATATTCATTAATTTTGGCTTGTGGTTTAAGACCATAGAATCATAGAATCATAGAATGTTTTCGGTTGGAAGGGACCTTTAGAGGTCATCTAGCCCAACCCCCCTGCAGTGATCAGGGACAGCTTTAACTCCATCAGGTTGCTCAGAGCCCCGTCCAACCTCACCTTGAATGTTTCCAGGGATGGGGCCTCCACCACCTCTCTGGGCAACCTGTTCCAGTGCTTCACCACCCTCATTGTAAAAAAATTATTCCTTATATCCAGTCCAAATCTATTCTTCTTTACTTTAAATCCGTTATTCCTTGTCCTGTCACAACAGGCCTTGCTAAAAACATTGTCCTCATCCTTCCTATAGGCCCCCTTTAAGTACTGGAAGGCTGCAATAAGGTCTCCCTGCAGCCTTCTCTTCTCCAGGATGAACAACCCCAACTCTCTCAGCCTGGCCTTGTAGGAGAGGTGCTCCAGCCCTCGGATCATTTTTGTGGCCCTCCTCTGGACCCAATCCAACAGCTCCATGTCCTTCTTGTGCTGATGAAACCACATTTAGAGTTATTTTTTTTCAAACTTAGAATAAGTTTACTGCAATATCTTTGGGTCAGTATTAATAATTGCCATATGCCTGTATATTTCTGAACCAGGTGGCTGGATATCATGTATAGTGGTCTCCAGATGAGCAGTGGTTCAGTGACAGCAACAAAAAAATATCTTGTAATGTGCACATATTACTATGAACTATCCCTGTTTTCTTCTTTGACTTTCTTGTTCAGTTCCAGATATCATTTGAGTATCAAGTATCCTATTCTTAGATGATCATTCAGTATTGGATAACTAGAATTTTTTTAATATATGATTGACAGACAGATGTTACTAAACAAAGAATATCAATATTAGCATTATCCTCTCTGCAGTGCTGGTGAAGTTGCTGGTATTGTACATCTCTTGCAAAAGTACACAGACTAGTAGGTGCTGTACCATGTATTTCCCTAAACTTACATGTGTCTCTATAGTGAGAAAAAAACTATTTCCATAAACTCTACTTTGTCCTACCAATTCTTTTGTAGAAAGAATACTTTTTCATAATGTCAGTTGATCAAAGGCTGTACTTCCAACTTATATTTTCTTTCCTGAGACTTCTAAAAATAATTACAGCTAGTAGATAGAGTTGGTCTAAAGTTTTCAAAGACTTTTCTTCAACATAATCTCTGGCTTTATATGTGCTAATTTTTCCTTCACAATATCCAACTAAAAAGAAAATGGTAAAGTTCTTTTCAGTGTTTTTTAGTTTGTCTATCAGTCATAATTTTTGAGTTGCTTCAAGATACTACTCTGTGACTTTTTTTTGGTATATATAATAAATATTGTGTATAAAGTGAATTTCTAATACATATTTTTCCTAAGTGTCTCAAAACAAACAAACAAACAAGTTTAAATTCTTACACACTGTAAGTCAAAGTATATAGAGTTGTTTATCTTCTTCAAAGTTTGAGAAATTAAAGTGACACATAGACAGTTTACCTAAGTTGGCCTGTTATTTTTCTTTTTTTTATACAGACATACATACAGAGAGAGGGATATTTTTAAGAACATGGTGAGTTCTAATTTTAATATAACTTCAGCCAGAGAAGAATCATCATTTTATTTAAGTCATAAATTTTGAACTTAGAGAAAGCCTATTGTTTAAGAAGGGAAATCTTCCTTTTATAGATAAACTTGAATTAGTACTGCTACATGTTGTCCTGGTTTCGGCTGGGATAGAGTTAATTTTCTTCCTAGCAGCAGGCATAGTGCTGTGTTTTGGATTTAGTAGGAGAAGAATGTTGATAACATGCTGATGTTTTTAGTTGTTGCTGAGTACTGCTTATGCTGGTCAAGGACTTTTTCAGCTTCCCATGCTCTGCCAGGTGCACAAGAAACTGGGAGGGGGCACAGCCAGAATAGTTGATCCAAACTGACCAAAGGGCTATTCCATACCATGTGACGTCATGCTCAGTATAGAAACTGGGGGGGGGGGGGTGGCCAGGGAGCAGCGATCGCTGCTCGGGAACTGTCTGGGTATCGTTTGGCGGGTGGTGAGCAATTGCATTGTGCATCACTTGCTTTGTGTATCATTATTATTATCATTATTATACTGTTACTATTAGCATTACTATTTTACTTTATTTCAATTATTAAATTGTTCTTATCTGAACCCAGGAGTGTTTCTCACTCTTACTCCTCCGATTCTCTCCCCCATCCCATCGGGGTAGGGGGAGTGAGCGAGCAGCTGCGTGGTGCTTAGTTGCTGGCTGGGGCTAAACCACGACAGTTCTTTTTGGCACCCAACGTGGGGCACGAAGGGTTTGAGATAACAACAGATTAACCAGAGTGTATTAAGGAGTCTGTTAACAGTTGCCGGTCAAGATATTAGTTCATCTGATCTGCACCATGTTCTTTTTTTTGCAGGACGCGTTAAAGCTTGCTGTCAGTTTGTGTAGTGTGCTATGCTCTGCAGTGATTCATGATCTTTTGCTTGGAGGGTCCTTATCAAAACCCTGACCTTGAGCATTCTTTGGTATTTGGGTTTCATACAGAAGTCACTACTGTACTTCGGGTACTACCTCATAGAGAGAGTTAGCAATTATACTTCTTACTCTGAGAGGCTTGTTGTGGAGGAAATACAGAATGGCACCTTTGCTGCTTTCTTCTATGATGTTTCCTCCTTCATTACAACAACTTTCCTGTATCTTGAACACCCCTGGGCAGTTAAGATACTTCTATTGATAATTCTTGGGAATGTTGTTTCCATTTTGATAAAGGTCAGTAAGCAGTTTAAAAATACCATCCAGAGATCTACCCCAAGGCTGGATAGTTATGAGTGGCAGGGTGTGTGGGATCGTATGCGCAAGTACCTAGGGCAGTGGGGACCTCCAGTGTTTTGGAACTTCACCCCTGAACAAGTGCAGAATCCTGAAGAATTAGTAAAGTATTTGGAAGAAGTATGTTGTCACCCTGGTAGCTCCAGAGAGACACAAATCATTGCAACATGCTGGGGACTGGCCCATGCCTATCGAGCCGTGGTCAACACTAATCAGTACCCTCAAAAGAAAGAGAAGGTCTCTGGATCTGATGACAAAACAACAAGCACTGTGGCTACTCAAACCCCCACTACAGGCCCTGCGGCTACTCCATCCCTTTGGCAGCAGAGTGCAGGCCCCAGTTTGCTTTTACCTGGAGGGGTGTTCAGTACACCTGGAATTGACTGCCCCAGGGGTGGAAGCAAAGCCCCACCATTTGCCATGGACTGATCCAGACAGCACTGGAACAGGGTGAAGCTCCAGAACATCTGCAGTACATTGATGACATCATTGTGTGGGGCAACACAGCAGAAGAAGTTTTTGAGAAGGGAAAGAAAATAGTCCAAATCCTTCTGAAGGCTGGTTTTGCCATAAAACAGAGTAAGGTCAAGGGACCTGCACAGGAGATCCAGTTTTTAGGAATAAAATGGCAAGATGGACGTCGTCAGATCCCAATGGATGTGATCAACAAAATAACAGCTATGTCCCCACCAACTAGCAAAAAGGAAACACAAGCTTTTTTAGGCGTTGTGGATTTTTGGAGAATGCATATTCCAAATTACAGCCAGATCGTAAGCCCTCTCTATCAAGTGACCCGGAAGAAGAACGAATTCAAATGGGGCCCTGAGCAACAACAAGCCTTTGAACAAATTAAACGTGAGATAGTTCATGCAGTAGCCCTTGGGCCAGTCCGGGCAGGGCAGGATATTAAAAATGTGCTCTACACTGCAGCCGGGGAGAATGGCCCTACCTGGAGCCTCTGGCAGAAAGCACCAGGGGAGACTCGAGGTCGACCCCTAGGGTTTTGGAGTCGGGGATACAGAGGATCCGAAGCCCGCTATACTCCAACTGAGAAGGAGATACTGGCAGCATATGAAGGGGTTCGAGCTGCTTCAGAAGTGGTTGGTACTGAAGCACAGCTCCTGCTGGCACCCCGACTGCCGGTGTTGGGCTGGATGTTCAAAGGGAGGGTCCCCTCTACACATCATGCAACTGATGCTACATGGAGTAAGTGGGTTGCATTGATCACACAACGGGCTCGAATAGGAAACCCCAGTCGCCCAGGAATCTTGGAAGTGATCATGGACTGGCCAGAAGGAAAAAACATTAGAATATCACCAGAGGAGGAGGTGACACGTGCTGAAGAGGCCCCACTGTATAATAAATTGCCAGAAAATGAAAAGCAATATGCCCTGTTCACTGATGGATCCTGTCGTCTTGTGGGAAAGCATCGGAGGTGGAAAGCTGCTGTATGGAGTCCTATACGACAAGTCGCAGAAACTGCTGAAGGAGAAGGGGAGTCGAGTCAGTTTGCAGAGGTGAAAGCCATCCAGCTGGCTTTAGATATTGCTGAAAGAGAAAAGTGGCCAGTCCTTTATCTCTATACTGACTCATGGATGGTGGCAAATGCCCTGTGGGGGTGGCTGCAGCAATGGAAGCAGAGCAACTGGCAGCGCAGAGGCAAACCAATCTGGGCTGCCGCATTGTGGCAAGATATTGCTGCCCGGGTAGAGAACCTGGTTGTAAAAGTTCGTCATGTAGATGCTCATGTACCTAAGAGTCGGGCCACTGAAGAACATCAAAACAACCAGCAAGTAGATCAGGCTGCTAAGATTGAAGTGGCTCAGGTGGATTTGGACTGGCAACATAAGGGTGAATTATTTATAGCTCGGTGGGCCCATGACGCCTCAGGCCATCAAGGAAGGGATGCAACGTATAAATGGGCTCGTGATCGAGGGGTGGACTTAACTATGGACAGTATTGCACAGGTTATTCATGAGTGTGAAACATGCGCTGCAATCAAGCAAGCCAAGCAGTTCAAGCCCCTTGGGTATAGTGAACGATGGCTGAAATATAAATATGGGGAGGCCTGGCAGATTGATTACATCACGCTCCCACAGACCCGCCAAGGCAAGCGCTATGTGCTCACCATGGTGGAAGCAACCACTGGATGGTTGGAAACATATCCCGTGCCCCATGCCACCGCCCGGAACACCATCCTGGGCCTTGAAAAGCAAGTCCTGTGGCGACATGGCACCCCAGAAAGAACTGAGTCAGACAACGGGACTCATTTCCGAAACAACCTCATAGACACCTGGGCCAAAGAGCACGGCATTGAGTGGGTGTATCACATCCCCTACCATGCACCAGCCTCCAGGAAAATTGAGCGATACAATGGATTGTTAAAGACTACCCTGAGAGCAATGGGTGGTGGGACGTTTAAACATTGGGATACGCATTTAGCAAAAGCCACCTGGTTAGTCAACACCAGGGGATCTGCCAATCGAGCTGGCCCTGCCCAATCAAAACTTTTACGTACTGTAGAAGGAGATAAAGTTCCTGTAGTGCACATGAAAAATATGCTGGGGAAGACAGTCTGGGTTACTTCCCCCTCTGGCAAAGGCAAACCCATTCGTGGGATTGCTTTTGCTCAAGGACCTGGGTGCACTTGGTGGGTGATGCGAAAGGATGGGGAAGCCCAATGTGTACCTCAAGGGAATTTGATTTTGGGTGAAAATAACCAATGAACTGAATTGTATAATATTAATTGCTTTATAATACTGTATGTTATCTCTTAACTATATGTTATCTCTTAACTGCATGTTAATATAATAATATAGTAGGTTAATATTAAGTATATAAAACTATATATTATGATTGCTATATGCCGCATCAATGGTATTGCAGTAAGAATTGCCCAGCTCAATGAAAATGAACTTTGATGAAACCATGCTGGAATGAGAACTGACTTCAGCATGCAACAGTCCAACACTGCACACCACCTCTCCTGCTCTGAAAGACTGTGATGACAGATGGAACCCAAAGTCATGGGCTAAATGAACTCAATGGACATTTTAGAGGGATGGGCCATAGACGAAGGGAATGATATCTGTGTGTATATCAAGATAGGGAAAGCGGTGGTGATTAATTGGAACACATTGGAAAGGGGAGGGCCTGTGCATGACGTAGATGGTATAGAATAAGGGGTGGATACTGTCCTGGTTTTGGCTGGGATAGAGTTAATTTTCTTCCTAGTAGCAGGCATAGTGCTGTGTTTTGGATTTAGTAGGAGAAGAATGTTGATAACATGCTGATGTTTTTAGTTGTTGCTGAGTACTGCTTATGCTAGTCAAGGACTTTTTCAGCTTCCCATGCTCTGCCAGGTGCACAAGAAACTGGGAGGGGGCACAGCCAGGATAGTTGATCCAAACTGACCAAAGGGCTATTCCATACCATATGATGTCATGCTCAGTATATAAACTGGGGGGTGGTGGCCAGGGAGCAGCGATCGCTGCTCGGGAGCTGTCTGGGTATCGGTCGGTGGGTGGTGAGCAATTGCATTGTGCATCACTTGCTTTGTGTATCATTATTATTATTATCATTATTATACTGTTACTATTAGCATTACTATTTTACTTTATTTCAATTATTAAATTGTTCTTATCTGAACCCAGGAGTGTTTCTCACTCTTACTCCTCCAATTCTCTGCCCCATCCCATCGGGGTAGGGGGAGTGAGTGAGCAGCTGCGTGGTGCTTAGTTGCTGGCTGGCTAAGCCACAACACATGTATAGGCTTTTTTTTAAAAGACTCCCAACTGTTTTGGTTTTGACTTCATTTTCACTTTGACCAGTTCCATTTTTCCTGGACTTTAACTAAAGAAACCGCACAATTGGTTTGCTAATACAACACTGTGTTTATGATATTACCTGGTGATCTTCATCTATGTTGTATACTTTGGCAAGAAACCTTTAGAGACTTATATTATCTGATACTCTCATATAAGCCTATGTCTATTAGAGCCAAGACTATTTTCTACATGAAAAGTGATGTTCAGCACCCAAGTGGTGAGTGACTGCTGGAGAAATCTGACCTGTTCTGTGAGATGTTAATAGTAAGGTGCTATTGAAAAAAACATTATCTAAGCAGGTCAGGAGGAAACCTTATGTAACTCTTGTCACAGAAGAAATAAAAGTTCTTTGTCTCTTAAAGGCACTTAAGTGAGTTCAGCAAGCTTTAATGGCAGAGGCAGTGTCTTAGGATTTTATGCACATTTAAACAGGAAAGAAACAGCTGAATTATGCACACATTCTGTTACTGTGTTGCAGTAATAAAAGTTTGCCTTTGATACACATCTTCAGAATCCATTATTTTGCTTTTTTTGTGGGAATTTGTTCCTAAATCAGGTAAGTAATTTTATATTCCCCACAATCTGAAGAAGAGTATAAGAAAGGGCTAAGCACAGGCATACCTAGACAATAATGGTTTTTGCTAATTTGTCAGTGTTCAGTAGTTTGCTGTATCTCTTCTAAGAGACAGAGTATCAAATATGCAGACTGAGCAAGAGACATAACAGAACTACTGACATTGAACATATTGTTTAGGTTGCTTTATTAAATATATAGTGAGATTTCTGTGAATGTTTCTGTCTGTTGTGTGTATATAAATTGTTACCCCCATCAGAGGATAAGAACTTGGAGTTTAAGTTGTCCCGCAAAATTCTTCCTCTTATCTCCTGTGAGTACCTGTGAGAAATCCAAATTCAAAGTACCTGAAGCACTCTAGATTTATACATTATCTCTTAATTGTCTTTTACAAGATTTGAGCCTTTTTTTTTAAAGGTGTCTCTTGCTGTGCACAACAAAAATCATAATCTAGACTTTAAATGCCAATCTAGAGCACTCTTTCACAGAGGATAGAATAGATAGACTATAGTACTAGAAAATTCACTGAATTTTGTTACATCGTTCCCCTCATTGGATTTTGTTTTATTGTTTGGCTGGTAAATTTTTGGCTCATAAAAAATATTTCTAAGTCCAATGTAAAGGGACATTTCCTCTAAAAATTCTATTAAAAAATAGTTTTGATATACATATGAAAATACATTTTTCTATCTATTAAAAACTTCAGTTTGTCAGCATACAGAGTTCCCAAAAGAGAAATGAAAATTACATGAATCTTATCATTGGGGGTAACAGTCTGAGCTGTAATATTTCAGCTAAATATTTTTTCTTGGTTTGAGATGATAGAAAATAAATACATTTCTGCCTGAATGGCCTGTCATCTCATGGAAAGTTGAATCTTTATGCATTACGCCCCCATTTTTCAATCAAGAGAGATTACAAACTCTTCAGTTTAGAAAACATGTATTAAAGGGTGGTGCTTCATGGGTTCTGTATGACAGTATGTGTTGTATGCTCATGACATAACTTCAGGCACCATGTTTTAGTGGAAAGGCTAATAGATGAAAAGCAATTAAAAGAAGCTTAGTTCATAACTTTTCATGATTCTTAAATATCTAAGTCCTTCACTGCTATAGAGCAGAAGTATTTTTCTCCCAAACAACACCTCAAAGGTAATTTCTGTTTTAGAAACAAACTAAAAAGAGAAATTTAACAAGAAATAACTGGTTTTTAAAGGTTCCTTCCAACCCAAAACATTCATAATTCAGAATGATAATTCTATCCTTCTCTTATCATTCTAAATGGACTGTGTGCATGTGTTTGTTGTCTAGACCACTAAAACTCTTCATCACATAAATGAGAAACAAAAAATATACAGCCATGGTTCTGCTGTATTCTAGTTTGAAAAAAAGGACCATTCAAATTTTGTCTTGCACTTTTACAGCTTTAATCTTTATATGCATATGGAAATGTCACTTCTCCACTGAAACAATGAAGGCTATGTGTATGAATTCTTCCAGAACAGTCACCACATGTAAGGAATGCAAATTCTGTGGTTGTCCCCAAAATATCCATTTACTCTTTGAAAAGTTTTTCTCCTCATGAATTACTCATTCACAGTGCATGGATCAACCCGTGTTAGCACCAGGAAAGAGAATGTTAACCTGACCAAGATTAGCTATTTTGTACTCAATAAAATCATAGAATCATAGAATTGTTTAGGTTGGAAAAGACCTTTAAGATCATCCAGTCCAACCATTAACCTAACACTACCAAGTCCACCCCTAAACCAATTAAGGGTAGAGTAATAATTTCATGCTTCCTGGCTTGGTGGCTGGATTCTTTTTTAGTGAAAATAAAAACTAGGAATCATTAAGGTTGGAAAGGATCTCTAAGATCATCAGTCTAACCACCAACCCAACACCACCATGCCCACTAAACCATGTCCCAAAGTGCCACATCTACCCGTCTTATGAACACCTCCAGGGATGGTGACTCCACCACCTCTCTGGGCAGCCTCTTCCAATGCTTGACTACCTTTTCAGTGAAGATGTTTTTCCTAATATCCAATCTAAACCTCCCCTGGCACAGCTTGAGCCCATTTCCTCTCGTCCTATCGCTAACTGCTTGGGAGAAGAGACCAACACCCACCTCACTACAACCTCCTTTCAGGTAGTTGTAGATTTGCGATTTTGTGAAGTGAAATACTGGGGGGGGGGGGGGGAAGAGAGAGAGAGAGTATTCTGAAATATTTGCATAGATTTCTTTTTTCTCTGCAGTCTTTTTAGTGAAGCAGCTGCAGCTTGGGTTTCATTGTGTGACCTTGACACTTATTGTCAAGCCCCTCAGATAACTGCTAGATTTGGCAAGGTTAAAAGGGTATTGAAATTTTAAACATTAAAGCAAATCACTTTAAGAAAACAGAAACCTCTGCATTTAGTAGGCATTGTTATTAATATTATGTATTAAAACATCTGACATCTTCAAGGGGAGGGGCTCTTTGTAATCTGTTTCAAAACGTATTGCTTTGTTTAATTTGTTCGTGGTAGTTTCTAAGTTGTAAGTTTTAAAAAACACCTACAGAAAGGAAATAGAGAAGTGGAATTGTAAACAAATTCTTCTCTACATGATTTGAGATCTTTAAAACAAGAATTCAGGTTTTCAAATCTACTAGAAGTAACAAATAAAAACTGGAGTGCTCTGTATAACTCTAAGAAACCTGTTTCACGTGTGGATTTACAAATAAGGCAAGTGTATTTCTCCTTTGATTTTTTGGGGGGTTTTGTTTGGGTTTTTAATTTTTTTTTTTTTAAAGCAGAAAACAAAGACTGTCCAAACTTAATTGAAATAATCCATTGAAATTGAAGGAGATAAATAAACACAAGGCTGACAAAGTTGTCATGTCAGGCCTTGGTCATTTACATGATGCTGGATGTCTTATGTGAAATAAACCTCAGTAAAAACAGTGTCATCAAGCATACTGATTTTGCTAGACAGATTAGAGAAAGAAAATCTATGTAATCAGTCCTTTACACTAAACATAATATGTAAAATGCTTACTTAAAACATTAATATAAGTGAAGAGGAGTTAAATGAATGCTATATAAATCAACAATTCTTTTATCTCTCAGAAAGCCATTTTTCATCCTTTACATATTTGTGGGTCAGATATTGCCTCAAGGAGAAAGAAAGTTCATGAATAATTTAAAAATCACCATTTTTGTTTCTGATGAGAACAGTAAGAAGAGCTTTCAGGGCTGGTTATATACAACATATTCCAAGGATTATTGTTTATCAAAAGAAGACTTTTCTCTTGTACTGGTGTCCCCAGTACAAGAAAGACATAGAATGTTTAAAGAGGGTCCAGAGGAGAGCCATGAAAATGATCAGAGAACTGGAACACCTCTCCTATGAAGAAAGGCTGAGAGAGTTGGGGTTGTTCAGCCTGGAGAAGAGAAGGCTCTGGGCACACCTTATTGTAGCATTTCAGTACTTAAAGGGGGCTTATAAGAAAGATGGAGAAAGAGTTTTTACCAAAGCCTGTAGTGCTAGGACACAGGGCAATGATTTTACATTGAAAGAGGGTAAGTTATGATTGGACATACGGAAGAAATTTTTTATGATGAGGGTGGTGGGACACTGGAACAGGTTTCACAGAGAAGTTGGGGATGCCCCATCCTTGGAAGCTTTCAAGGTCAGGTTGGACAAGGCTTTGAGCAACCTGATCGAGTTAAAGATGTCCCTGACCGTGGCAGGTGGGTTGGACTAGATGATCCTTGAAGGTCCCCTCCAACCCAAACCATTACATTCTATGATTCTGTTGTGTGTCTGTGTGTTTGAAAATGTTCCTCATCTTTATACAGAATTCCCAAATCCTCCTGATAGAAACTATTCCCTTGATTATGCAAAAAATGTTGAATGACTCAGAAAATGTTTCAAAAATACAGTTCTAAACTATGTAAGCTGCTGTTTACAAAATACTTTATCACATTGTTTTGAAGGAAACATATTTTCCTGAAATACTGTATCAACATTATGCACACCCCTCCATCTGCCCTTATTCTTATGATTGAATTTGCTATGCCATTAATAATGAAATCTGGCTTGAATGTCTTTTTCCACTAGTACACAGTGATATCAGAGATTCATTTTAATCTTTTTACTTTCCTATTAACTTCTCTTCTAGCATTATCCTCATTTCATATCTGCTTAAATCTCTTCTTTTCCTTATTGACACAGAAAAATCCAATTTCAATTCATAACACTAGTAAAATCAATTGCTGAAAACTTTGGTTTTTCCCAGGAAAGTAATATCTCTATTGTCATGACTTAAAACTGTCATTCATGTGTTGCCTCTTCCAACTTTCTACCGACCTGTAATTATATTTACATATTATGTTAATGTTGTCAATATTATGAAAACACACAAATCTATAGCATAAATCATTCTAGAAACATGATGCATCCATTCAGATCAATTGCAGTGTAAAAAAAAAGTTGCTAACTGGATCTTCCAATAATTGTTATCTTAACAAGAATTTTAACAGTTTCTACGGGTGGTTTGATGTCTAATTCTTTCTAAAGGAAAACAGGAACTGGATAATTCAGTGGAATGAAATTAATTAGTACGAGGCATATACTCACTCAGTCCATTATAGGTATCTCTATTAGAAATAGCATATAGTTCTCTGTCAAACTGTAATATACTTTGTGGAAAGTATAAGTTCATACTTATCTTGGAGCTTTAGGGAATGTGACCAAATAAGCTTCTCTCTGAATCTCATAAGCACAGTAAAAATCATCATAATGAAAGACTATAACCTAGAATAATAAAAGCACTAATTGCGCATTAGTATTAGTGCCAAGAAACTGATAGTGGAGAAAAGTCTCTGGAGAAAAAAAATATTACCCCTACTGTACCAAACTATTAGGAAATTGGAACCACAGACCTAATATTATGATGATGATGTTTTTTTCATCCAGATTACTGTCAATTAATTATTGAACTATACTTTTATATCTTTTTGAAGCACATGTTAATAGCTCCTGTCAAAACTGAGCCTAGAAGCTAATAAGAATCTTACGTCATTATGTCCATTTATGCTCCAGATAAATAGAACAAGTCAAAACTTGAAAAATAATTTATTGGATGAAGAAAAGGTAAGGATTACTAAGGAACCAAGCGTTCATTCAGTGTTAATAGGTATTATCATCAGTTATTCCATCTCTAGTGTTTGTGTCAACAAATACGTGGGTTGTTCTCCCACATAGTTAGCGATAGGATGAGAGGAAACGGGCTCAAGCTGTGCCAGGGGAGGTTTAGGTTGGAAATTAGGAAAAATTTCTTCACTGAAAGGGTGGTCAAGCATTGGAACAGGCTGCCCAGAGAGGTGGTGGAGTCCCCATCCCTGGAAGCATTCAGAAAACGGGTAGATGTGGCACTTAGGGACATGGTTTAGTCTAGTCTACCCTTGATTGGTTTAGTGTGGACTTGGTAGTGTAGGTTAATGGTTGGACTGGATGATCTTAAAGGTCTTTTCCAACCTAAACGATTCTATGATTCTATTCTATGATTCTATACACGTAATTTTTTAATGAGGTGATGGAGACATGTTTCTATTCTGTATTCCTTTTCCAAAACCTTTGCTGCCTATTAGTAGTAGCTCATTCTTCAGTTAACATGGTTTGCAAATAGATTTTTAATATTTTTTATTTAAATTTATTTTCTCCAATAGTTGAATTAAATAAGTCACTGTTAGCAATCTGCCAGCACAGAGTTGTTTCTAGGTCATTGAATTTCACTTACACTTGACTTATTATTAGTTTATGAATAAAAAAAAAAAGGGTGATTGTAATTCAACAGAGAAAACAATTTTCCTGAAATAATTGTCAGTATAGGAACATTTTGGTAATATCAGTCTTGTACTTACTTGTCAGGAACATGAGACATACCTTTTCAGGTGGTGAATTTTGCTATTCAGTCTTTGTGTATAACAAAACTAATTCCAATTCCTGCTCTCTCTGGTCACAAGAAGAGACATGACAAGTCTTTATTCTCTGTACCTTCAAATCCTGTGGTTTTCTTAGTCTCTGACTATATGTGATCTGCTTTATCTATCTGCTGGTATTACATGGCACTGCATTTTGAATGAAATAACATTATCTGACGTATCTAATGTAACAATAAATTCTTCTTTTTTGTTGAGCTCAGGAGTTAAATCCTTAACAAAGTGAATTCGGCATATGAAATCCCTTTCTGGTTTCTATTTTGATGGGCTTACATATAGTTGCTAATAAAATCACCAGCACCTATATCCATGTAATATTGCATACACCAGAGAGAAAGATATACAAAGTGAAAATGTGCAACATATTTTACTTGATTGGCTATAAACTCTCTGATGCATTTCAGGAGGTGAAAATAGTGTTTCTTGATGTATTTCAGGAATAAATCCTTTATATCTGATTAAAATGCAGATGAGCATCATAAACTATTGTAATTTGAAAGGGTTGATCTCCTGATGCAATCTTCTTCCATCTGCTTCAGGTGTAAAGCTTAGAGGGAATTTGCTACAATTACTGAATGCAATTTGGGTTCAGATGCAATCCCCCAACCTGAAAGTCCTTATGTGAATGAAAACTACTTTTTAATACTTCTGACATCTCTGCTATTTCAAAAAATCCTGCAACTTTATAGTAAAATCATTGTTAGTTATGAGAAATAATGGAACTGGTAGTGAAAATCTGCATGAGAGCAAATGGAAAATCTGAATGACTCAGAGGTTAGGATCTAATCTCATATTTCAAATCTTAAAATACAGATAATGATAATTCAGTAATTTTTAGTTCTTAGGTGGTTTACTAATACATTAGGAGAGATATAACAAGCCAGAAGTCAATGTAAGTGGTTTAAAGGCTTTTATTTCTCTGTGCTTTGCAGATAATCTCTAGATTTTATCAACTGCTGTCTAGGATCTTGTATTATGGAATTACATTACAAGACTTGTTTAGGGAAGCGAAAGGATCCTAAACTCTCTTATCTCTGAACATTGTTGTTTTGTTGTAAAGACATAAGAGTAGCTTGTAGAGACTTCATCACGTTAGAACAATCAATAAATGTGAAATTTAACATACCTATACTTATAATTTAATAGGGGCCACAAATTTCTTGGAGTAATGGTCACTAGCCAAAAGAGAGTAGGAGGTGAAATGTTATCAAAAAGGTAATTTCCTATTTAACAGATATTGAATAAACAGAGCAATAGTTACTTTCTTAAAAATATATATTTTTTTATTTGATAGAAAGAAATATGAACACTGCCCTTTTAGTAAAATATCGTACACAGTTTCTGCAAAACAAATAGTCTGCTTTGAAAGCTGGCATGGAATGCAGGGATCAGCAGTGGTTTGACATTGAGAAACTAAGCTCAGGCATTTAGTGGCAGGACAATATACTCAATGAGCAGAGAAAAATATATACAACACTCAGCTTGCAAAAAACAGTATTACTTTGTAAAATGGTTGCCTGTCAACAAGAGCTTTTTTTATAACCTTTGTTATTGAAAACAGTCATTGAATATTCTGTTCACTCTCTTTTCAGTTGATTTTTTGATAGCCTGAATGTCATTGTATTGTAAACTGATTTCCCCAAAGTGTTCTTTTTAAAGAACATCTGGATGAGTCCAAATCTGCAAGATTTTTTTTTTTTTTTTTCTATGATCCCTGGAGTTACATGGTCATGCTTATGTCCTAAGGAAGAACTCTCATACTAGAGCACTACACCCTTGAACATTAGAATGTCATATCTTAGGCTGCTGGACTGAGGAGATAATTAACATGGAAGAAAGGAAAGTACAGGCAGTAACAGAAACATTCTTAAGGGTGAAAGAAATTAAAGACTAAGTCATCATAGAAACTTGATACTGCAGAGTGTATTGCCTAGTAAGTAAGTGTACTTTTTACACATATATTTATTACAGATAATAACTAAATCTAATATCTCTCCAAGAGGAGAAAACATCAAGGGAAAACCTCTATGTAGAATAAAAAAACAAAGATCTAGAAAGTATATTATGATTATTTTTTTTCTTCTTTAAAAATGTAGGGAATAGGGTAGGACTGTTAATTTCTGGGACTATGAGGAAATAAGCTGATCTTCCTAGCCTTTAACTATTACATACGAATGAAAATTGGCAGTGGTTGTACAATTAAATTAATGACTGACACTATGTGATAGAAATTGTACAAAGAGAGGGTGAAAAGTAGTGGGTAAATTGTAACTGAATAATTTCAGATATATTAGACTATAGCCTAAGTAAGACTAAGGTAACCAAATTCTGAATATGGTAAAATAACTGCTAGCATAATTGTCTAATAGCAATTTGTTCAGCTTTCTAGTCTGAACAAGAAATAATCCCTCTTCAGTTTGCATCTTGATAATTGTCTGAAATTTTTATTTCCTGCTCTGTCTTTTAATATCTTTGTCACTTATTATTTTTAACATTCCATTACTGTTGGCTGTGTATTCTCAGGTACTCTAAAGCAGACTAGAATTTTGTGAAACTGTCTATTTCTTAATTCATTGTGTGGGATTGTACAAAGAGGGAAGAAATGAAGATGTTAAAGCTCTTAGGAGAGAGGTGACTTGCAGATAATCATAAGTTGCTTCTTGCCTACTGAGGAGATGGGAGCTCTCCTGTTGGTGCATTAGAGAGGTTTCAAAATATGCAAGAATGAAATATTTTTTCTCTCTCTTAGCAAAGAAAATGTCCCTTAAAAAGGCTAAAGTATTTCTTAAAGTTGTCTTGGTTTTTTTCTCTCTCTTTATTAGTGCCAGCAGTTGCAGACTAAGTACCTCTAAAAGCAACAACATACTAATTGTTCTAAAATGCTTCTTTTTTTCTTGATTTCAATATACACTTTCCATTAATATGAAGTATGAAACCAACCTATATATACGTATAAACAAAAATGACCTGATTGCAGAGCAGTGATATAGCTGAGCAAATCTAACAGCTCACTGGAGATACCAGTCCTTTTTTCTTACTTCCTTTTGTATTCTCAGCTGTATATTACTTCTAGCTCTATTGCACCATTTGTGTTTTGGAAAACCTTAACTCCTTGTTCCAATTACCTAAAAGACAAGATGATTGAATTGAACTTTGCCAGTTCAATTGTTTATAAGGCTGTGTAAAAATACTTTATCAAATCAAATCAAGAAATGACTTCTGGGTCAAAAATCCCCCAGAGAAATAGATTTAAATTCAGTCATTTTCTTGAAGCTTCACATCTCCCTCAAAGGAGGAAAAAAAAGAGAGAGAGATAAAAAGAGAGAAGACGACTTCAACATTTTTCTAAACAAATATTAAAATTTCCCTTCCCAAGCAATAAATTACCTTTGTTTGCAGGATATTTTATATAAAAAAAAAAGCACTCATAAAATTGTTTTGTCTTCTACATTTTGGGTTAATTTACTATTCCCTGAAATCCTATTTGTCTGCCAAAACAGAAATAGAAAAATTTTGCACAGATTAAAACCTATTATGTTTCCAGGATTCTCTTTCCTTTACAGAGTCTGAATAAAAGCATCATTCACTTCATAAGTCCTTCTTATAAGCCATTTTCTTCTCCAATATAAATATGTAACTTTCTACATTTTAAACAAATATGTATGCAAAGAAGATATTATCTTTTTTTAATATTCCAATAATGCTTGGTTTTAATAAGAAATGTTATATCAAGATGTTTCTCCCACAGCATTCTCCTAAGGAAGCTGGCAGCTCATGGCTTAGACAGGTGTAATCTTAACTGGGTAAAAAACTGGTTGGGTGGCCAAGCCCAGAGAGTAGTGGTGAATGGAGTTCAGTCCAGTTGGCAACCAGTCACAAGTGGTGTTCCCCAGGGCTCAGTTTTGGGGCCAGTCTTGTTTAATATCTTTGTCAATTATCTGGATGAAGGGATTGAGTGCACCCTCAGTAAGTTTGCAGATGACACCAAACTGGGTGGGAGTGTCGATCTGCTTGAGGGTAGGATGGCCCTGCAGAGGGACCTGGACAGGCTGGACCGATGGGCCGAGCCCAACTGTATGAGGTTCAACAAGGCCAAGTGCCGGGTCTGGCACTTTGGTCACAACAACCCCATGCAACATTACAGGCTTGGGGAAGAGTGGCTGGAAAGCTGCCTGGCCGAAAAGGACCTGGCGGTGTTGGTTGACAGCTGGCTGAATATGAGCCAGCAGTGTGCCCAGGTGGCCAAGAAGGCCAACAGCATCCTGGCTTGTATCAGGAATAGTGTGGCCAGCAGGAGCAGGGAGGTGATTGTCCCCCTGTACTTGGCGCTGGTGAGGCCACACCTGGAATACTGTGTCCGGTTTTGGGCCCCTCAGTACAAGAAGGACGTTGAGTTGTTGGACCGTGTCCAGAGACGGGCAACAAAGCTGGAGAAGGGTCTGGAGCACAGGTCTTATGAGGAGCAGCTGAGGGAACTGGGGTTGTTTAGTCTGGAGAAGAGGAGTCTGAAGGGTGACTTTATCGCTCTCTACAACTACCTGAAAGGAGGTTGTAGTGAGGTGGGTGTTGGTCTCTTCTCCCAAGAAGTTAGTGATAGGACAAGATGAAATGGGCTCAAGCTGCACCAGGGGACTTTTAGGTTGGATATTAGGAAAAATTTCTTTACGGAAAGGGTAGTCAAGCATTGGAAGAGGCTGCCCAGAGAGGTGGTGGAGTCACCATCCCTGGAGGTGTTCATAAGACGGGTAGATGTGGCACTTCGGGACATGGTTTAGTGGACATGGTGGTATTGGGTTGGTGGTTGGACTGATGATCTTAGAGGTCCTTTCCAACCTTAATGATTCCTCATTTTTACTTTCATTAAAAAAGAATCCAGCCACCAAGCCAGGAAGCATGAAATTATTACTCTACCCTTAATTGGTTTAGGGGTGGACTTGGTAGTGTTAGGTTAATGGTTGGACTGGATGATCTTAAAGGTCTTTTCCAACCTAAACAATTCTATGATTCTATGATTCTATGGTAATTACTGTTTTATATTATTTTATTCCTAGCTATATAATGGTCAGCATGGGTTATAGTTCATGGCTGAACGTGCACTTTTCACATGAGCATTGCACAACATCATTATATTTGTTCAGACAAAAGTCCTCACATACTTTAGCCACCACTTAGTACATTTATTACTGTCTATATTATCTGGTCTAGGGCTAGGGATTACTTTACTTTATAATAGGCTTAGCATAAACATATGAAATACAAACCTAATCCCAAAAAATGTAGTTTTTTCATACGAAATATTTGTTTATAGTAGTGTGATTGTACACAACAGAAAGGGAAAGTATTGTAAAAGTTTTGAGTGTCAACATCACATCTAATTGCCAGTTTAGTTGAAAGCCATTCAGCCTATACTGACAACATACTTAGATATAAGGACCTGTTATTATAGTACCAAATTATGTTTATGCAACTACCAGATGTGCCAAGGATTTGCTCTAGAATTAAGACTACAATGTGAAATCTTTCCTTGATACATTCAGATTGCATCTTTATTTCAGAGTATCCTGAAGTATAAATGCAAGCTTAGATACATCAAAACACAAACCCAGAAATGTTTGTGTAGGTTTAATGAAAAGGAGCTTTAGCATTATAATTGACTTCAGAATTACTTTTAAAACAAAAGTAAAATGAAAATACCAACTTCTATCCATGTGACAGTAGAGGAATATAAAGTGGAACATTAAAAGATGCTTTACAATGAGGGTGGTGAAGCACTGGAACAGGTTGCCCAGAGAGGCGGTGGAGGCCCCATCCCTGGAAACATTCAAGGTGAGGTTGGACGGGGCTCTGAGCAACCTGATGGAGTTAAAGCTGTCCCTGCTCACTGCAGGGGGGTTGGGCTGGATGACCTCTAAAGGTTCCTTCCAACCCAAACCATTCTATGATTCTATGATATTGCTAAAGAAAAGAAGAAAATCATATTTTCACAACTGAATCATGGCAACTTTTCAGTCTGATATATATATATGTATATGGATGCTTATTTAGATATTTTAGATGAAAATTTGTTCAAGGATATATTATTTGAGGTCCTTTTCTCCCCCACACACACCAAGATCAGTGATGATATGAGAATAATCCCTTGTTCATAATTTCTGCTTTGTTGTTTGAGTATTACAAAGACAATATGTGTTTTAAAATTTGGATATAGTCTAGTTAGATAACTCACTTGTACAAATACAATAATGAGAGCAATAAAAATATTATTCAAGGCATATTTTTTTAATGTGCATGAAACCTCGCTCTAGATCAAGTGGAGGGTTGCTATGATAGCAAAGTATACAAATTAAATGTTTAATGAGGGACTGCAAATAACTCTAGGATCAGTCACAAGGCACTGATGTTGTTCTTATTCCCTTTATCAAATGGCAATAATGGCATCATATAGATGTAGATACAGGACCACCTAGTCACAAAGGTGACATCACTGTGACTTTTCTTTTCCATCTTAATGAACTTGAAAGGGAAAATGTAATGGTCCTGTAATTTCTTAAAACTGAGGTAGTCTATCCTCCAGTTGTTTTCCAGCTTAAATCCTGCATTCAGTCATGGTGATACTATAAGAGTTGAGATATCTATGTGAGGAGGGTATATGTCCTGTAAAAACAAGAGTTCCTGTCCTTTCTGGGGTAGCTGCTGAATGACTGTAAAAGTCCTTAGGGCATTCCAGCTGGAACCCAGAAACTGTGTAAGGATATTTATCTCTTTCCCCACATAAAGAGGTATTCAGATCACAAACTCTAGAGCTCCTATTTGTAAAAGGAAGCACAACTACAATACATAATTATTAGACTTGCTGATAGACATGGAGATTTGTGTAAATTCTTAATTCTGTATACAGCGATTGAGAGGGGTAAGCCATGAACACTTTTGAAGACAATAATCAGAAAGTACAAGTATACTACTAGATACTGGATTTTAGTTTCATTTAATTTGCATTCTTCAAAAGCAATAAAATTGAACAAGAATTTAAGTTGAGGTATCATAGACTGCATGTAGTAGAGGGACTGTCTCAAAAACAGTTAAGCACAGCACAATTTAGGAGCCATGTTTTAGTTGTATTACTGCTTTTTTTGGTCCAGATAAACTCTCTCTCATGTAGCTGTGTCATGGTTTAGCCCCAGCCAGCAACCAAACACCATGCAGCCGCTCGCTCACTCCCCCTACCCCGATGGGATGGGGGAGACAATTGGGGGAGTAAGAGTGAGAAACACTCCTGGGTTCAGATAAGGACAGTTTAATAATTGAAATAAAGTAAAATAGTAATGATAATAATATCAATATAATAATGAAATATACAAAGCAAGTGATGCACAATGCAATTGCTCACCACCCTCTGACTGATACCTAGACAGTTCCCGAGCAGCAATCGCTGCTCCCCAGCCAACCCCCCAACCCCCCCCCCCCAACCCCCCCCGCCCCGGCCCCCAGTTTATATACTGAGCATGATGTCATATGGATGCAATTGCTCACCACCCTCTGACCGATACCCAGACAGTTCCTGAGCAGCGATCGCTGCTCCACGGCCAACCCCCCCCCCCCAGCTTATATACTGAGCATGACGTCACATGGTATGGAATAGCCCTTTGGTCAGTTTGCATCAACTATCCTGGCTGTGCCCCCTCCCAGCTTCTTGTGCACCTGGCAGAGCATGGGAAGCTGAACAGTCCTTGACTAGCATAAGCAGTACTTAGCAACAACTAAAACATCAGCATGTTATCAACATTCTTCTCCTACTAAATCCAAACCACAGCACTATGCCTGCTACTAGGAAGAAAATTAACTCTATCCCAGCCGAACCAGGACAAGCTAATACAATATTCTTGACAGTGAACAAATTTTTTTAAGTGAAATCTCTGGTAGAAGCCTATGAGTTTCTCTAAGAGCTGCAGAGTTGCTCATAGTACTGAGGCTCTTGGCAGGAACTCCTTAACTACCTCCCCTGTCCAGGGAGAATGACGCAATTTCTCATGAGCTGGAATTTTTACCTGCAACCGTTCCCCTTATTTAACGAAAGCAAATTAGGATGTCTGTATAGATGAAGACAATTACTGACCAGCTGGATCATTACAATGTGTCAGTATGTTCCTGGTTCACCAATTATTCTGAAAAACATTTCACAGAATGGACACTATATATACACAAATGGTAATGTTAGGTTAATGGTTGGACTGGATGACCTTAAAGGTCTTTTCCAACCTAAATGATTCTATGATTCTATATATACATAACACACATACATATATATACACTGTGAAACAATTATTTCCAATCTGAAGATAAATGCAGGTAAAAAAAATATACATATACATACATATATAAAAACATAAATATATATTATGTATATATATGTATGAAAAATAAGTATGAAAATAGATACATATATAATCAGAGTAAATGTTAACAGCTAAAGTGAGCAGATGCCTTGAAGTACCTGTGGTTTAGATACCTTAAAGTAAACCTATCTTGCAACTTTAGCTGGATTTTCTGTACTATTTTTGCTTTTGTCTTTTCCTTCTTTCTTTTAACATACCATTAAGACTGAGAATGCCTAAACAATCCAACGTGCTAGTTAGTGTGTATTTTGTTGTCGCTTCATGTAACAGGGAAGGGATTTCAGCACAAAAGCAGCCTCATAAAAATGCTTCTGGCTGTGTAACAAAATACTTTGAAAAATGAATGTATAAGCAGTTCACTAGAAGAAATCCTTAACCTGAAAATAACGGGAAAAAACATGATGAAAAAAAAAGATACATCTGATTATATACAGACTTATAATCAATGAAAATATTCTATTAATGAAAAACCTTTCATCAATGAAATAAATGAAAGATAGATAATCAATTAATCAAAACCTAACTTCCTTTTAAGTATTAGATGTAAACTGACAAGTGTGTTTAGTGAAATGACAATAAAAAAAAAAAAAAAAAAAGCAGCTAGATGCAAGAGATTGTCTCCTGTATGGATTTTAGCTAAGACAAAATTTATGGCTTCAGAGACAAGTTACCAGAAAAAAGAAAACAAGTTTCTGATGTAAAGGTCCCATCATCAGTTTCCAGATACCCATGGAATAATCTGTGTGTGAAGAACTGCCCAAGTATCAACTTAATACAAAATGCATTGTCTTCTGTGTAAACAGTACTGCAATCTGCAAGCTCTGGATCATATTCACGGTAAGAAAAGAAACATTTTACATAGATCAAGTAAAGAAGAAAGGAAAGAAAAATGAGTATGATTTACTTTCAGAGACTAGTTTTCAGGGGAATCCAGATTAAACTGAAGATTATTTTAAAATATACTCTCACATACCTTTTCAGACTCATCTTTGTATATCTACTTCAATGATCGAAGAAGCCTGGAAGTGAAGAACTGAGAGATATCCCAGATCTTCCTTACCATAGCTTTTCAATATCTTTAATTGCAACTTTTCCATGTGTTTTTTCTTTCTCTTGCTCTCTATTATGTTTGATTGTCTTTACATAATTATGTGACTTCCTGAAGAAATTATATACCTAATGCTAGTTTGCTCTCAGAAAATCCTTGTTTTTCATAACTATATTAGTAGGGAAGTCCTCTGATATCATTACCATCTTCTCACTGGCATATAAGTAACATTAAAATTAGAATCATTCAGTAAGATGAAAAAATGAAAAATAATGCAGCATCAACCAGACAGATTTTCTGGAACAGTGTAGTATAATAAAATGTAAACCTGTCCTTAAGGTTATATATTAGAATGAAACAGAAATGACTGCTTTTTCAGGTGAAGCTTGCAAAAATTGAACAAATACAGTCATGCATTCAGAGAAATACTTCAATAAAACAAAAATGAAAAGGAACCATGGAGAACTCTTAGAAAGTTCATCCAGAAAGAGAGATTGGAAACATTTAAAGTTTTCTCACATAAAAGCTAATCAAAACCTTTAAAGTAAAATACACATGTTCACCCAGACTTTCATGTATATATATCATATGTAGACTGTTTTCTATACCCATATACAGGTTTTGCTTGGGGGAAGCACAAATTTAGAGATGAAAAGCATTAATACTCATTAATGTCTTATGTAAAACTTACATCAAATGTCCAGAGAATCAAACACTAAATAATTTCACCAGCAATGTGTGAAAAGTAGAAAATGTCAGTGTGATTAGGAGGAGTTTCTGTTTACTTTTCATATGATTCTTTTTGTTTGATGCATGAAGAAAATAAGAACAAGTTAAAATGGTGGTGAACTGAAAGCAGAGAAGGATAGTGGACTTCTATCTAAAGGAAAATTCATGACTGTAGTATTCTCTATAAGCAGAAATATGTGTCTGCTAAGTAACAGGTCTTATCACAAGATCAGAATTTTTTTGTCCTTCCAGAGACAATGTTAAAACTTAAGAACATGTTTTTAGAAACGCTATGCAGATACATTAGTTTTATCATTTAGAAAACATTATTTTGCCTTTAAAATTAAATAAAAGTCAGTGATGAAGAATAAATTACTACTTAGATTTAAAAATATTATCCATATTATGAAACTCAGGCTAATAACTTCAAAATATTTTTTATTTTGAAAAATATCAAAACCCTTACTACATCAAACGTTGTTAATTTACGTAGCAGAAATGAGAGGTACTAGGGCAGAGAACCAGAGAAAAGAAAAAGAAAGCGTCCTGTTCTTTAGGCTGCATAAGACAGTTTCAAAGTTCTGTAGCAAAACCAATGGACTTGTGAAAGAAAAAATAATCCGTTTTCTAAAATACCCCTCCTTGTCTATTTGGCAGCTTAGTGTGAAGCTCAGCAATTTCACCTGTTTGCTGGCACCGTGAAGTGAACATTCAAATTATTCTTTTCACTTAAGATGCACATGACCTGAAATAGTGAAATGACCTACAATGCTGGAAGTTTTAGTAAGATTTTGTTTGAAATGCAGCTCTTCTTATTTCACTGCCCCTGTGTTATTTTGACATAGAAATAAATAGGAGCAAGGAAAACCCATGAATTCCATCAAGGTATTTTATTAAAACTGAGGAAACTGAAGTGTTTCCTAACATCGCTTAAATTTTCACATTTATTTAGAACAGATATGTCCCTTTTCTCCCTCTTTTGGGGGACAAAACACGTATCACTTCCATTGGAATGTACTTCTATATTATGGTACCAACATATCCATTGTTTCCCTGATTCCTGAATGGCTGGATACTGGTCATGACCTTTATTTCTATCCACCATTTTGTCTTCCACTCTTTCTAGCAGTCAATCAAATCTGTCTCACACCTTTCTATTTATATTCTGCATGGTGTTCACCACTAAAATTTCTGCAGTTGTTGTGCTGTTGAATCAGTGTTATCAATGTAGCTGTATTACTTAAAAAGTTACTACCAATAAAGCAAAAGGAAGAATTATAAATTATGGGCAATGTCAAAGTGCACAAAAAAAACGCCAAAACTTTTCTGGTTTCCTCTGTCAAGCATAGCTCTCAAAAATGTCCTTGACAAAGATACAGACCAATTTCTGAACACCTCTGATACTGAAATATATATTCTTCCCTTCAAACTAATTTAGCAGACAAATATTTTACTGATCTAAGTCCTGCCATTCCAGGCCATGCAAAGTAAAGGTGTGTTATTAATACAATAAATTAATGTGTATTCTCTCTTAACAGTTATTCAGAGCTTTATTTTAATAATAGAATAACATTAATATTCTCAAAAATAGAAAGACACCTATTATATTAATTATTTAATTTTATGTCCAGACCACTGCGTATGAAATTATATTCTGTAGTCATATATACATATGTAACTCATTAAAATGAGCATGTGCAGACCAATGAACAAGCTGATTCAAAACCACAAGGCCTCCGAATGATAAGTTACAAGTAGTGCTGCTTACATGATACCTGTAAAATCAGCTATGTCTTAGTTTAAAAATTGCAAAGCCAGAATTTGAGGGAAAAAGTAAAGTAAAAATTAATTAGTTGGAGTCATGTTCTTCAATCTCCTTTTGTTCTAAGGACTAAATATTAAGCATGAATTCTTTAGGAACATGATGGAAATAAGTCTGTTGGTATGGTTCATGGGAAGAGTAACCTGGAGAAAGAAAAGCATCACTTTTAGAGTTTATAATATTGACTGAGGATATGCAACACCCACATTAAAACTTTTCCTTTGTTTTATTCAAAGTGATAAATGTTGTGACATGTGGCCCAGAATGTATACCATGTCTCTTATTTCTCCCTACAAGATTGAATTTCTGTCGTAATCCCCAGCAGATCATCCTTGCCAAAATGAATCAGCCCCTCTAGGTTACTTCTGATACATGAAAACAATTGACTGCATGTTTCTTTCTCGAGACTCAAATACGGAATTCATCACAACAGCCCAAGATGACCAATTATCTCACAGATACAATAAAAACTAGAAAAATAGAGTCTCTAAATCAATTCCCACTGAAGGTAAAACTTTTCAGACTGTACTCTTTTCTCAGCTGTGGTACTTGTCTTAAGGAAATACATTTGTCATTTAACCTGGGTACTATCAGTAGCTGTTCTGAGAAAGAAAATATTCTAAATAATTCTGCTAATACACTATGAAGAAAAATATTGCCTCCTGACAGAAAAATAATGATTAAAATAGTCTTGTACATAAGCATGATGACTACTAAGTCCTTTTCTGCATTTACTGTTTAACACATGATTTTATCCAGTCTCATAGTCCCAAAGCACAGATTTCTGGATTTCTCTTGTGAAAAGAGCATGGAAAGGTTATCCATTACCCATACACACACACAAAAAGGAAGACATAGTTATTTTCCCTTCTCTCTCTTTTTCCTTTTCTTTTTTTTTTTTTTTTAATTATGAATCTCCCTCAATCTCCTCATATGAATAATCTTGATTTACTGAATTTCGAGTCAGAGCAAAAATATTTCTCACCTTCAAATTTAAACACTTTTATTTCTACTGTTTTCAGTCCCCCACTGACACAGCATGGCATATGTCTTTCACAGCAGATTCTGCAGATGCTCAGATTTTGTGCTTGTGGCTATTTAGTGCAGAACCTGATGAGGTGTTTCTTTTGCTTTGGCTCTATTTAACCCATTACTCTTACATGCAAATTAACTGATAATATATGAAGAGAGATTTAACCACAACAGTACAACTCCCTGGTTAAAAATGGTTTAATATTACTTACAAGCTTAGTGTGTTAGGAATTTAATTTTACATGTATCACTCTCTGTAAGAAATGCGTCAGGAAGATTTGTCTCAATAAACACAAAGAGAATAGATATTGATTTTATTAATAATTTGGATAATTAAATGTGTATTAACAGATATTTCATTGAAAGAATACATTATGAATACTGTCCAGCTATTGTCTTTCCCTCTCCCAGTCTAACTCTCCCAGTTTAGCTACCCTAAATGAATAACATTTCCAGAAAATTTCCCAGATAAAGGTTTCCATCTAGGTAGACAGGGGTTGTGTTTTTCACAATGGTGCTTAGGTGACCATCTTGCCATACAGCCCAACAGCAGTATCTAAGTCACCACAAGGTATTTAAGAAAAAAAGAAGCTGTGCAATAAAAATATTTTGTTTGGTAAATAGAAGCATCAATATTATTAATGTCAATACCAGTCTACAATAAGTCAAGTCACAATAGTTAATGGGAGCTTCAAAAATAAGAACTTGGCCCCACAAATGTCATTAGCAGGAAGAGAAGTATCACTGCCTCCATTTAACAAATTATAAAGGAACAGAGAAATTATGAAGTTGTCCATTACTAAATTACAGACATTTGTGGCCAAACTGAGAAATGAGTGGAGAACCTTACTTATAAAATCATCCTCTGCAATACTTCTAAGGCTTTTGACACTGTCTCCTGTGAGATCCTCATGCAGAAGCTGATGAAGTATGGGCTGGATGAACAGATAGCAGATTGAGAATTAGCTGAACGGCTGGACCCAGAGGGTGGTGATCAGTTACACAACATCTAGTTGGTGGCCAGTAACTAGCCTGTCCTGCCAGTAACTGACCCCCAGGGGTTAGTACTAGATCCCATCCTGTTCAAAATCTTCATTAATGATCTGGATGATGAGGCAGAGTGTACCCTTAGCAGTTGCAGACAACATGAAACTGGGAGCAGTGACTTGATACACCAAAGGGTCATGCTGCAATGCAGAGAGACCTCAACAGGCTAGAGAAATGGGCTGACAGAAAACTCATTAAAGGCAAGGTCAACAAGGGGATGTACAAAGCCCTGTGTCTGGGAAGGAACAACCCCATGCTGGGGACTGACCAGCTGGAAAGCAGGTTCGCAGAAGAGGACCTGAGGGTCCTAGTGGTCACCAAATTGACCATGAGCCAGTAATGCACCCATGCCACAAAGAAGGCTAACAGTAGCCTGGACTGCAGAATGCTGTTACGGTGAGTGTTGCCAGCAAGTTGAGGGAGAGGATCCTTCCCCTCTACTAAGCACTGGTGAGGCAACATCTGGAGAATTGTGTGCGGTTCTGAGTTCCCCAGTACAGGAGAGATATGGAGGTACTGGAGAGAGTGCAGCAAAGAGTCACAAAGATGATTAAGGGACTGGAGCATCTCTTCTATGGGGAAAGGCTTAGAAAGCTGGGACTGTTTAGTCTGGAGAAGATAAAGCTCAAGAGAGATCTTGTTAAAATATCTGAATATCTGAAAGAAGGGTGTAAAGAAGACAGAGTGACAGGATAGGAGGCAATGGGCACAAACTGAAACACTTGACGTTCATCCTGAATATTAGGAAACACTTTTTTACTGTGAGGGTAACTGAGCACTGGCAGAGGTTGCCCAAAGTGGTTGTGGAGGCTCCTTCTTGTCAAAAGCTGTCTGGACATGGTCCTGGGCAACTGGCCCTAAGTGGCCATCCTTGAGCTGGAGGGTTAGACCAAATAATGTCCAGAGGTCCCTTCCAACCTCAACCAGTCTGTGATTCTGTGATTTTGTGATTCTGTGTTTTCAGCAATTTTTTACTAGGTGTTCTGCTACAGAATTACTGGCTTAATGTTCAGATTCTCCTGTATCAGTCTCTACAAGTACAAGGAAATCCTCAATGTCCACGACCAATGCTCTCTTCTAAGTGCTTTCATTACAACTTTTGTTACAACTCTTGCTGTGATATAATAGAACTGATTAATTTGCCCCTTGTGTCCTTCCTGTTCTTGACTTCCCATTCATTCACTTTGGAAAAACACCACCTCTGGCATTTCTCTTTCTTTAAAAGATTTCTTGCAAAAGAAAAAAAAATCTAAAACTGCAAGCAGTCAATATGCTGGTGATACTATCCTTGCCTGATGAAGTGTTTACATTTGACCTAACTTAAAATTGCATTAGTTAGAATAATCTTGTAGTTTATTTTGGTAAAAAAATCCTTATATTATCACAAAGTTGAATATCATTTTGGTTTAATGCTACTTTCCACTAAATCATTGATCCTTTATTGTCCTATTGTAAAAATCAACAACCAGAGTACCTCTTTAGTCTTCATAACATTTTTTATGTTTATTGTTCAAGTACATGCCAAATCAAAAAAAGGAAAAATCTTGGTCTATAAGGCAAAAGATAATTTTGCCTTCAGATGATATATGTGACCTACATTAATTTATGTTATGGCACCTTTCGGAGTATGAATGATCTACCAAAAGGAGTGTGGAGTGATCCAGAAAAAGCTGATTCCAAACTGTTTGAGATCCATATCTATTTTGTTCTCCACATGGCAAAAGACTGCCACACTTTATTGTGACACATATTTTGGTTACCTTTTTTTTTTTATTTCATGTGATTTATACTGAAAGCAAATGTCCAAAACATTTTCCTCCTGTCTGATAATAAGGTGGGATCTGAACTGCTCTGTGCTTACAGAGCAAAAAAACCACCAAAGCATTTTTTACTTTCTTTTATGCTTCTAGCCACAGCTCATAATACAAACAGGGAATAATTTGGGGGACTATGGAAAAAAAAAAAAGATAACTGAAAACACCAATGTACATTATCCTCTGTTGTACTGAGACATTGATCTACTTAGGTACCTGCACACTGAGAAACTGCTTTACAAGATTGTAACTTGAAATAGTGTTTACTGGGAGGATTTTTCCATAACCTTTTGACATTTCACATTTTTTATAAGCTGCAGCATAAATTTTTGCTTACCATTCCCCTTTATTTCCAATACATTATTAATACCAGAATATTGCAATCTGCTCTGTCCCTGTAGCAGAAAGAAAAAATATTGTGGCTTCATAAGTAAATAAATCAATACTTATTCTCTGAAAATAAAATGCAATGTCTCTGAACATTTAAAATTCTTACATAATATGATGTATTTTTTCTTTAACTGTTTCTTACCACTATGAATGATTCTCAATTGTTCCATTATTAAAATAAACACAATATTTTAGTGAAAAACAATTGCTATTAAAGAAGTTAACTACAGATGGGTTTGCAAGAAAATGCACTAACGTAAAGTGGAATATTCACAAAGGATTTGTTTATGTATGTATTTGCATTTCTTGATGCCTTAATAGTAACTTCAATGGAAAGCTTCCAAAGGATTAATTGCTTGGTTTTGCACAAGTTCTGTATTTATCATCATTAACAGGCTTGTTTGAAAGTGTTTTTTCATGGTGTAATGTATCATTTACTGAAATTCTCTTTCTGGCAAGCTGACAAAAGGAGTATATTAGATGTTATGCTGCCTAATTACATGGTTTGATTTTAGCAATCATTTCCAATTTGTTGGTCTCAAGACACAGGAAGATAAAGGAGTAGAATATTGTAGATCAAATCTCACAACTCTTCCCACCAGAACTATATCTAAGATAGAATAAAACTGTTGGGAGAATGTATTTAGTACGAAACTTGTGGTGAAAATAATCAAATCTATGGAGAGATTTTCTAGATTGTCCAGAGTGGGGAGGAAATCATTAGAGAAATGACCATACCACAGAATGTTTGCTTTGAATAATAATAGTACAATGTCATAAATTCTAATCTATTCAAAACTGGTATTGAGGGCAATTGAACTGGTCAAAAGTAGATTGTTATCTTTAGACTATTTTTCTGAGTACAATTCTTACCAATTTTTAAAACAAGATTTCAGAGTAAGTAGTAGTAACAATACATTAACTGTAAGATCATCAGAGCCAGAAATTAGTATGCAAAACACAATCAGTACACTGATTTTTTTCTTATAAAATTTGAAAGCTAACACTTTCTTTTATATATGATGAAAATATTAACTTCATACATTAAATCATTGTCTGCCATTTTAATAAACTTCTCATGCTGTAATTTATTAAAATTGCCACCACTTTTAATCCTTTTTCAGGATGTTATAACAAAAAAAGACTACTTTTTAATTTAATGTGCTTTTATGTAGAGATACTAATTATATCAATGAAAGATTGCTCACTCTCAGCTTTTCTGGTGTGGAGAAATTAACAAATTAAGGCAAGAATAATTCAAACATGCAGTTGAAACATCAATTGCACTATTGTCACTTCAGGTTGTTTAAATCTGAAAAAAATATAATTAGCTGTTTTCATGAAAATTTACAATTTAAATAGAACGTAGTGAATAATTTAAGAGAGTTAAGCTTTGGTTAAAGAAAGAGCAGAAGACTAGGCTTCCCCTTTATTGGGCTATTAAGATTTTATTTCTAGCCTTCAGAAATTAGTACTTTAGGTAAACTCATATGAAATGTTAGCTCATGTTCTCAATCTTGTAAGTAATTCTGTTCACCCAGGTCACATATCTACACACTTTATGTTAGCATAACTTGTTTCTAAAAGTCTGTTTCTGATTAATCTCTTCAATTTGCCCAAGAGTGGGTTACTAGAATTTTTCAAATTCCTGTCTTCACTTCAATCTTGGCTACTCTCGTTAAAAGGAAAAGGGGTGAGTTTTGATATCTAAAAGCAAGCTCTGAGGAGAGACAAAGACTATTTAAACTAAAAGACAGTAATATCATAGGAAAAAATGGCTACACATTTAGAAGGAAATGGGCAAATTCCTCACAGAAATGGAATTCTCAAAAATCTTTCCAAATTAGTACCAAGGCAGCATTCTCACTGAGTTTAACAGGGCAGCAACTGTATGATAATATGAAAAAAATAGCTATAGTTGGTCAAAACAATCTCATTCTTTGTCCTCTCTACAACATGAGGGTATAGAGAAGGTTATAAAACATTCTAGTTATGCAGTGATATTTATGTAGACTCCATATACAGCATCACGGAATGATTTGGGTTGGAAGGGACCTTCAAAGATCATCTAGTCCAACCCACCTGCTGTGGGCAGGGGCATCTTTCACTACATAAGGTTGCTCAAAGCCCCATCCAAGCTGACCTTGAACACTTCCAAGGATGGGACATCCACAGCTTCTCTGGGAAACCTCTTCCAGTGTCTCACTACGCTCATAGTAAAAATTTTCTTCCTTATGTCCATTGTAGACCTATCCTCTTTCAGTTTAAAACTATTGCCCCTTGTCTCACCACTACAGGCCTTGGTAAAAACTTTCTCCCCATCTTTCTTAAAAGCCCCCTTTATATACTGAAAGGCTGCAATAAGGTCTTCTTGAAGACTTCTGTTTTCCAGGCTGAACAACTCCAACTCTGTCAGCTTTTCTTCGCAGGGGAGGTGTGATTAGGCCTCTTGTTCAAAGCACGTTTCAGTGATATTAAAATAATCCATTATTTTGCTACTTTACAGGCATCTAAAAGATAACATCTTCCAATCTCTTTCTTCCCCTTGTAGTGATGTACACCATAGACCATCTCCTGATTATAACCTGTCCCTGGCAGAGAATTTTCCTCCTCTTGACATCTTTGATACTTCCCCACAAATCACTCTAGGCATCTTCTGTAGGTACAGACTGTTTCACCCTCTCCATATTGACCAATCTGTGTGAAATCTGTTAACCTATAAACACCTGAGTTACAGATATACACACCTTCAGGAGGGAAACACTTTTTTATTAGGCTGTAATTCACATTTAACTCAAGCTAAATTAAGATAAAAGGCACGTAAGAGCACTTACAACATAAAAATATGCGATAAGCTGAAATATTTATAAAAGACATGAAAAAATAGGAGGAACAGCACTCCATCTATTTACACTTGATTTAAAACTGTAGAGTCTCTTATTCTCTTGAAGCCAACTAATTTATGATAAATGCTCTTCTGATACATACCTCATCAGGGATCCTGTCTTTCTATGTATCCCATGTCTGAGATGATATCAGATACATTTTTCTCCTACGGGAGGAAGTCAGTTTTCACAGCTTACCTTCTTTTTGGAGTCCTCTAAAAGGAACATAGAGATATAATTTCACACTTTGCTGTCAACCTAGTGTATTTCTTTTCTCCCCCAAACATATTTGCTTTTAAATCTTTTGGGAGACAAAGCTGTGTCAAGACCTAATTAAGTCTTCTTCCATGCTTTTAGGTATTAAAAAAAATGTTTCTTTGTCAAAACAGATGTCACCTTCTGATCTTGATTTGAGTTTAATGATTCCTTGACTCAACAGGTGGTCCTTCATAAGCAACCCATGCTGTATCTCTCAGTATAAAGTCTCTGCATTCACTGTATTTTATACCAGTCTGTACATTAAGTGCATTTGTAACAAGCTTTTAAATGGGTTTGATACATGTAGGCTATTTATGCAGAACACAAAATAAATTCAACACTTGGCCTTTTGGCTATCCTGAGCCATATATAGAATCTCTGTATTTAAGAAGCATTGAAATAGTAAACCCACTAAATTCATGGAAAAAGATTAAAAACATGTTCTTTTAAAAGACATCTAGTTATTGTCAATGTCATAGGTGATAGTTTTTCCTTTGCATTCCTTTCATGGGATGACTGTTGTCTGTTTATATTTGACTTTTACAAAATCAGAGACACACTAACAGAATCTAAAAATGTAGTAACCTTACCCTTTTGGATATGTTAGAATGTCAAAATAATACCTAGCTAAAATTTAAGAAAACAGATTCTTCTAAACTTTTAAATTCAGAATTAAACTTTTTAAAAATTACTACTTTAAATAAAAAAAGTTCCATGACTCCTTTAGATTTTAAAGGTATAACTACCTAAAATGGACTTCAGACATGTATTTCCCTAGCCTTCTGAGTATGCATATTAGTTCTGGCTGGAAATAGGAACTTCTACTGATTTTCCTTAGGTCAACAGTGATGTTTCATTTAAAGATCTTTCTCCTTGAACATACAAAAAAATAATTTGACTTTCTTTTTTATATTTTGAAATTTCTATTTTCTGGAATGAGAATGAGTTCAGGTTCTATTGTAAAATTACTCTGTCATGAGTGACTGGGCAAAACATAATGGATATTGTTTATGTAGGTCTTGCAGTCTTCTGTGGAGTATATGATATTTAGAATTTCTGTGAGAGACTCACAGCTGTTTGACACCAGTATTGTAGCACTGAGGATTTTAGAATGCCACAGACTAGCCTGGGTATAGCACAGCTTTAAGTAAATCATCACAGCCAAAAATATTTAAGTCATATACATCCTTAAAATGCTGCCACTCCTTTTGTATAACAATGCAGTGCATTCTTAGCAGGAATAATCTTACTCCAAAGAGAATAGTGCAGGTGAGATGGACTGTGCATACTGAGTCCTCTGGCAAGGCAGCTGCACTGTATACTGAACCCTCTAACCTTTGGGTAACCTTTCATTTTTCTGTCTCTGGCATTTTGTAGGTAATATTTGAAATCATTCATTACAAATTGTTGCAACGCTACACACAGAATGTTACATCCAAAATTTTTTTCGTGCAAACATAAATAATCTTGTCATCTTTGTATGTTGGGGGAAAAAATACAAGATAGCCTGACTGTTTCACCAGAAGTTTAGAGAGAAATATCTTTGGGAAATGACATATTTAATAAACATGTAAATAAAATATCATTGTGCTTCTAAGATAAATCTCTGAGCATTCTTCTCATAGATATCTTAGTGAAAGAGTGAAGGGTAATTTAACAAATCTGAGAACTGAAGGCATCATTTTGTTTAAATCGCTACATGTTCTTTCATTCCAAAGGCTGTTTAAAATTTCAGTGTTCTTTCAGAAACTCAGATACTAAAATGCTCTGAGTTATTCTCATATGTTGTTCTCATTTGTTCTGAGATACAAAGGATGTCACTGCATACAGCAATAGCCTCTTTCTTAGGTAGCTGCATCATAGTAAGGCTCTTAGGCAGAGGTCAGCCAGGCTTGAGCAAGCACCACTGTCTCATGTGCACCTTCAGTGTTTCATGAACTCATCTGTTTCTCCCAGGCCTTCAGAAACAAGGTCTGGACAGCAGCACGAACACCATTCAAGTTGGCAAGGAAAAGACTTTGCAAGGTTTTACTCAGAAAATAAAAAGATTTTGCAAGGCAATGGCAAATATTTTTTTCTTTTTTTTTTTTTCTTTCCATTTATAATCTAGTCCTCTCAGTCTTATTGTGACCATTTTAATAAGAAAGAGTAACACATTGTTTTCTTGAATACATAGTGGGAGCCCAACGTGAGAGGAGCTTAAAAATGTTCTGATCAAAACTTGAAATGAAAAAGAGAGATATTTGAAGTTTGATACATTTAACCTTCCTTTTATTCCTTAAGCAAAAAAAGAATAATAAATAAGTGTTTTCTTCACTGCAACTGTAAAACCAGAAATGGGCAAGCTCTAGCCCTAATTCACAGAGAACTCACAAAAAAAAAGAAAAGCTAAATAGGTTAGATGAACAGGGAAACAAACAAAAGCAACTACTCACTCTTGCAAGTGAATGAAAATGCAAATAGACCAACATAATTTGGGATGTCCCAACTACTCTACTGAGTATTAGATGTACAATTACCAACACCATGGGCAAGTGCATGTTCCCAAGATTCTAACAGCTCATTCAGTCCCTGGTGGACACATCCAAATTATGGACTAGCGTGTGTAAAGACACAAGTCCCAGTGTTTGACTGTTCACATGTTCATATGTTCACATGTTCATATCATGCAATGAAGTTGACACTAAAACCTAGGCACATACTGGGCAAGCACAGAAAGCTAACTGCCAGGTGACCTTGGTGTGCTTTCGATGATACTCTGGTGCACATTTCTAGTCTTGGTTACATCAGGAGATAAACTACTCTGAGAGGACCAGCAGTGCCCACAAGTGAATACTACCAGACTCCAAGAAAAGAAGACAGACACATTTGCACCAGAAAAAAACCTGCCACATTATAAATCACTAAGGTTAAATGAACCAGAATGGTCTCTTGTGGTCAAGGTGAACTACTAGAAGAAAACAGAGTGAGAGAGAAAATTTCTCCTGGGATTTTCAAGGCTATAATAAACTGCCCATCCTCTACTGTATTGCTACACTAAGGCTGTTTTGGCACAGGAGGACATCCAGGTGGCAAAAGGAGAAAGTATGTGAGACCTCTTCACCAAACCATGGATATCTGTCTTCTCACACTAGGAAGGTAACTTCATGCTTGAATATTTTTACTGATCAGGAAAAAAAAAAAATTAATAGGTCTAGTGATACACAGTTGGAGGAACAGGTATACAGATAGATCGTTAACCAGAGAGGACTACACAGTGACTTGTTTGTTAGACATAAATATTCTGATTTCACCCAACCCTGGGACACAAACTGCAGCTGGAGTGAGGAGCGAGAATATGTGAGAGAAATGACTCTGCAGACACCAAGGTCAGCGAAGAAGGAGGGGGAGGAGGTGCTCCAGGCACCAGAGTAGAGATTCCCCTGCAGCCCCTGGTGAAGACCATGGTGAGGCAGGCTGTGCCCCTGCAGCCCATGGAGGTCCATGGTGGAGCAGATATCCACCTGCAGCCCGGGGAGGACCCCACACCGGAGCAGGTGGATGTATCTGAAGGAGGCTGTAAGCCCGTGGGAAGCCTGCACTGGAGCAGGGTCCTGGCAGGACTTGTGACCCTGCAGGGGACCCATGCTGGAGCAGTCTGCTCCTGAAGGACTGCACCCCATGGAAGGGACCCATGCTGGAGCAGTTCATGAAGAACTGCAGCCTATGAGAAGGACCTACACTGGAGAAGTTCATGGACGACTATGTCCCGTGAGAGGGACCCCACGCTGGAGCAGGGGAAGAGTGTGAGGAGTCCTCCCCTTGAGGAGGAAGGAGCAGCAGAGACAACATGTGATGAACTGACCGAAACCCCTATTCCCCACCTTCCTGTGCCACTTAGGGCGGGGAGGAGGTAGAGAATTTGGGAGTAAAGTTGAGCCTGGGAAGAAGGGAGGGGTGGAGGGAAGGTGTTTTAAGATTTGGGTTTATTTCTCATTACCCTACACATGTTCTCACTCCTCTCTCCTACTCAGTTTTGATTGGCAATAAATTAAACTGATTTTCCCCAAGTTGAGTCTGTTTTGCCCATGATGGTAATTGGTGAGTGACCTCCCTGTCCTTATCTCGACCCACGAGCTTTTTCGTTGTATTTCCTCTCCCCTGTCCTGTTGAGAAGGAGATTGATAGAGTGGCTTTGGTGGGCACTTGGCATCCAGCCAGGGTCAAACCACCACAGATATCCTTTTATGAAAGAATGGTATTCATACCATACAACCAATCAACTTGGTTTATGAAGATGAAGTAAATTTTAACTTTAGTATTTTATATATATGAAAAACAAGACATGAAGGGCAGGTTTCCTTTTTTAAGAAGCAACTTGTATAAGATGTTTCCAATAACATGCCTTGCTGGAGTGGAAATGCCTTGTCATGTGGAAAGAATTTTTTTTTTTTTTTTTAAATACAAGATTTTTGTTTAGAGCTGATTCCTCACTGGGGGCTACCCACTTGGTGGACTTGGCAGTGTTAGGTTTACAGTTGGACTCAATGATCTTAAGCGTCTTTTCCAACCTAAATTATGCTGTGATTCTATGATGTGAAGAACAAGCTGTGGCATTTTCTTCCATTGGATATCTAAATCTCCCTGGAATGTTTACATTTGATCTTGATTCTATAAAATTATCTTTGAATTTCATTCCCTAATTTTTTCCACCACTATTGCAATTGGACTTTCAAGGCTCTCTGTCTAATTCCACAGTGTAACACTTATATGAAACAGGAAAAAAAAAATGTTCCAGAAAAAGAATATTTTTAAAAATATTAATTACTAGCATATGAAAAAATGCTGAAAAAAGGTGAAATACTGCTTATAAAGAAGTAAGCAATGATTTATTTTTCATATAGAAAAACCCCCAGATCTCTCCAAGTCATGTACAAATTTCAGTTTCTACACTGTCAATAATCAATTGGCCCCAGCAGAAAAAAAACCCACCAAAGAACACTTGACATAAAACAAAAAAAAATCCATTATTTTTTATTGTGATTCTTACCTACAGGGTAATTAGTATTACTCATTGTAAGGAGGAGTTTGTCTATATTTCAAGTATGTTATTTAGTCTTGCCAGTGCATTTTAAACCCATTTTAGTTCATGTGCTTGTACCACATATATACTGCTTGCATCACTAAAAGGAAAAACTGTTATGTAAAGTGTTTTTAAAGTGCTTCCTTTCAAGCCAAGATACATTTTTTTTTAAGTTATACAGAGTTAGTGATTGTGACAAATCAGACTTTGGAAAATTATATTCAGTAATTGTATGCTATATGGAGCCTAACACATGCAGTGTTTCCAAGTCAAATAATTTTTAAGCATTGCTTGTATATATTCCTTATCTAGGACTTTAGTTCAGACTTTTCAATAAGCTTCCTTGGTCTAGAAAGTGAATAAGCCTTCATCAGTTGCCAGAAGTGTATAGGTCAGACTAATTTTAGGGCATCTTAATTATTTGTGTGTTAGAGAGTAAACTTGTCAATGTTTCGTAAGTTTTGCTGTCTGGTAACTTAGTTCTCCATTCATATTTCTAAAGATTAGCTACTTCAATGAATTTCACATATAACAAATGTGCCATTTGACTTTTTCTATATTTTGGAGGGCCCGCTATTTATCATTTACTTTTATGTAAATGTTTTTCTGATAAGAAAATTTTCTGGCAGTTGTTATACTTGGTGTTAATACAGACCAAGAGTGTGCTTCTGTAGTGGATCCATTTTCTCCACTTACTGGGTTGCTGTTCATGAAGGCTTTGTGCAGGTGAACAGATTCCTTTTGAATTAAACCAGACTGTAAGATCTAATCAGGAGTGTCTCTAATGGGAACAAATGGGCACAATCTTCCAGAATGTGCTAGCACACATGTGCTAACAGAAAGTTTTGAAAACATCAAGCTCTCAGCCCATATGGTGGAGTACCTCTTGTGCTGTATAAAACATGACTCATACGTCTTTATATTTGCTATTGCACCCAATTTCCTTAGTGACTCCTCTTGCTCTTTCTTCATCTATCCAGCCTTCTACCAGTCTCAACATTCTTTTTTTTCTTTACATGCCCTACCTTCAGTTGCCCCGTTTACAGGGGACCTGTTGTCCCTGGTCTCCTGTTTTGGTGTCTCAGAAGATCCAGTGTGGTGCCACTCAGGACTCCAAGCAAATGGCACAGCTCATCAATCTTTGCCAAAAGAGGGACAAAAACTGAAGACATTGATGTGCAGCTACATTCCACTTGTCCTATTTAATCTCCTCAACACTCAGAGTATTCCTTACAATGAAAGCACAGATAAGTGCTATTCAAGGTGTCCTGACTCATTGCAGATTATGTGGACAGCTGATCATATAGCTCCTGAGAAAACTGGGTCCTTGCTCTTCTGGTCTGGATAGAAAGTCTCATCACATCTTCACAGAAGCTGTGCAGGACACATCTGGCACCCATAATTAAGAAGATGTGGATGTTGGTGTCTGATCTGCACGTGAAGCTATTTTGCACTCAGGCAACCAAAACCATGTTTTACAGCTATGTAGCATGCAAATAATGTCATGACATGGGCTATCATTATCTGACTATAGCCGGTGGTGCTAGAGTATTGTGTCTCTGATATCACAACTTGATATGAGTCCTGCGAATGTCCTTGTCTTGCTGAGAAAGGTGTTAGTATCCCCTTTGAGTCTGGGGCAGAGTAACAGAACTCAGCTGTTATGCATCCTTCTTGGGAAGCGTCCCAAATTGTGGTTTATGCAATAATGAATACCTGGGAGTAGGCACAACAGTGAAATTTGGATCTTGTCAACACCACCCACACACCAGGAAAGCACAGAGAAGAGAGATTCATATGTTTCCCATATCCAGATGGTCTCATCAATGTTTCTCTTGTGCATTATCAGGGAGAAAACTTGAAAGGTGTCCTCTCCAACAGATCAGCTATTAATTGATGGCAATTGAGGGATTATGAACTCCACTTAGGCACTGTCTTCTCTACATTTAAAAGCTCCTGAGAAGTCCTCTATTTAAAGTAACATTGTGCAAAATTGTATAAAAATACCTACAGCAGAAAGCTTCAGCTATGCCCTTCTGCATTTGAAGGTTCAGCAGCTGGCGCAGGCTGTCTCTCTGCCAAAGACAAAATCACACCAGCCTGCTGATGAAGTCGTCTCCAGCGATCAGAGTCTCTGGTCATCCAAGGGCCAAATCTGTTAGCTAGGGAAAGGGTCTCAAAAAATCACTGTCTGTTATCTGTTTCTTCAGTCAAAAGTACATTCAGGAAGTTCAAGCCAAATCATCCAAGGGGAGCACGTGTAGTAGCTGCCATAACCACAATAGCAAAGTCACCATTTCATGCCACTTCCCCTCACACAGAAAGTCATGCACACACAATGGAAGTTTGTTATGACAATGATGGGTCTCAGAGGTAGGAGGAAGTTCACGTAGCAGGATCAGTGACATAACTTACAAATGAGCAGAAACAGAAACAAGCTGGAAATAGATATTGAAACAGAAATAAGATTTGCTTCCATGTGTAAAACCTTGCATGAGTACAAGTATCAGTAGAAGTGTTAAATGAATGAATAGCATGATGTAACTCATTAAGGGACCCACAGTCCAGAAAATGAACATTGGTGGAGTAGCTGTCCTTCCTGTTGCTTCGAACCATGTATGTAGTGGGGATGTTCAGGCTAGGAGACCAAGCTAACTGTAGTCCAAAGTAGACATACTGAGATGAGCTATTGTTAATCAACTCCTGTTTTGGATCAACAGTATCAATATTATTTGGTATTTTCCACATAGCCTTTGGCTTTCCTTCATTTTTGGAACTCCAGCTAGACTCACCCAGGTTGTTTTTAACCATGCTCTTTTCTCATGGTTACGATTTTCTGCCATGTCTGTTTCTCACATCCACAGTCCTCAAGCATGGACTATCTTATATGTAGTTACTCCTTGGTTTTTGTATCATAAAATTTTGGAAAAAATGTCACAATTTGTATGAATGTTCCAGTGGTCATCTCCTTTCCAGTCACTCATTTCAGCCTCACATTTCCACCCTTGTCCTCTCTTCTGCTCTAGTTCACTCTCATCTGCTTCCTGATGCCCTGCTGGACTGAGGCTGGGAAATGGGTGTGTGAGAGAGCATGGGTGCCTACATGCACATAGATAAAGGAGAAGGTAGGTTGAGGTGAGATAAACTGCAGTCAGAAATCTTTTTCATTGATTTACAGTATGATTTAGAGGCATAAATAGAAGAAGGAAGCAGAAATTTATATATATTTTTTTCTTTCAGTTAATTTTCTGATGTAGGCCTTTAAAAAGGAATGTAAAGGTCAGGAGTACGATTGACATAGCTGACAATAGTTCAGGAACAGCTTTCCAGTCTGGGGTAAAAAGAATACAACAACATTTGTTGAAGAAAGAGGCAAACATATGCTGGTAGCCTTGCCAAGATACATTAATGTAATGAAAGATAAAAGTAATCAGACTGATTACTGCATGAGAGACTTCTCTCAATGTGTACAAAGACCTGAAAGTAGTTATGGAATGGAGTGCTAATACCTAACACTAATATCACTAGGGTGTTTTAGAAACAACTAAGGAGCATAATGAGGAAATGAATGAAAAATATGTGTATCTAGAGGACATTTGTCGTGCTGCTGTTTCTCTAATTTATTTGGTTTTAATTTCTTAAATAGCTCTTTCTGGCTTTCATTTATACCGTGGTCTGCTCCACTTGTCTAGCGTAATGGATTACAACTTTGACAACATAAAAGGCCACACTGGCAACTTTTCAGGAACCAGAGGGCTACAGCTAATTTACATATTCATTTACATTAAATTATTTGAAATTCGCATCAGCTTGGCTTCTTCCCTACTTTGTACTGGGAATAAATAAGATTTGTTTAAATCAACAATAACTTACCTTCTCATGGTTTCTGAACCATTTATTTTATTTTATTTTATTTTATTGTTTATTTATTATATTTTCTATTATTTTGGACTTCAGTGGTCTAGGAGGGGGATATTTCAGACCAAGTCAGTTCAGAAAAAAGAAAAAATGTCATCTGCACTGGCAGGCTAAAATATCTATGTAACATGATATAACTTTGCTCATACGGTACTGTAAGTTTATTTTTACTGTTAGCATATGCTTGATAAATAAATAGTGTTACAGAACTGGTTATTTAGAGAGATTTTTTTTGTGCCTGTTAGAATGTAAAGAAGGGGTTTTGTTGCTCTTTTCTGGGCAGTTCTACACAGTGTATGCAACAGTGCTTCACATTCAGAGTCAATCTGCCTGCCTAAGTAGGATGTCTGAGAACAGGCCAACAATCTCTGCTCTCCTGCAATGCAGCTCATCAAGAGAAGATTTTTGTTTTCAAAATATGACCATATGTGCATGTTGCCTCTTAACAAGAGTAGAAGAAATATTGCATTTTTTTATCAATCTTCCTGCAAAGTGTCATCATTGTATAATAAGGTATGTTTTTAATTCCATTCTTCTAAAGAAAAAGATGTCTTTAAATAAAAATATATTTTAAATTCTTGTTTGTGCCTATCTGAGTTTGTGTGTAATGAGTTACCACATAATTTTTCATATTATGGTTTTTTCATAGACTAGAATATATTTTTAGTAGAAGGCATTGTTATGTTAATGAAATAAATTATTTATTACAATACTAAGAAATTTTAAAGCATTCACAAGGAAGTATACATGAAGAGCCCTAAATAGTAGTAACATGTGACTAGTCTTAATGGATGGTTATGGTTAGTGACATCATTTCCAGTATTTTGTCTTGTAATTTTTCCTGTGTATTTCAGGCATTTTTACTGATAACTCTTGAGATCAGAAGACAACATTAAAGTATATAGACTTCTTTTATTAAAGTGCATATACTTTTCAAATATAAATAACTAGTGATACGACAGATCAGTGAAGGAACTGTGAAAATCTTTTTGTCACTTTACTACCTATGATACTTGGAAATATTTGAAATGCAGTTATTCAGAGCTAGTGTTAAATAGCTAAATGAGTACTTGAAGCTAATAAGGTAATGTATTTTCTTGAAACAGGTAAAAGAGTATTGAAGAAATACCAGATTACCTTTGCATCTGACATTTCCCAGTATAAATTATGAAGGTCTTTGCAATCTTGCAGTTATCTTACTTTGTTTCGATAATAAAATCAAGAAAGTAAAACTTGCAGTGAGATATATCCCAAACTACATATCTTTCCTTGATGGAATCCTGCTCTGTGCTTGTATATGAAAGCTGTTGTGGAATATTCAGAGAAATAACATAAAGTAAGTGGCTATGCTATTTGTATGTAGGTGTAGATGTAAATGTGGATGCAGCTGTACTTCTCAGTCTAACCCCAGTGACGTTTAGTGTACATCACTGACATAGCTATGTCTTTATTTCAACATTTTTAACAAATGAGAAAAGGTTTACTATTAACAGACATAAAATGAAACACAAAGTAATGCGTAGCTGTAGTTAACCAATTTTTTCAAGACTGAAAGTACTTTTGGGGTTCACCTGGGGTCTTAGCCATGATATTTCAAAGCTCTGAGCATCAATATCTTGCTTTGATTGACTCAAAAGGAAGTTACTTAGCACCTCAGAAAAATCCTTCATGACTACCTTCTACTAGGTATAATTATTAGAAGCCTTCAGTTTTAACACTGTACTTCCAACACGTATTCTTCTTCTTTATTTCACCGTCCTATTGAAAGTTTTCTTTTCTCTTAGATTGGAACCAGTCTATGCAGTGAAACTAATGTGAATAATTTAAATGCACTAAATTAATCTCCCTTACACTAATGTCTTGTAGTCAAGGATATTTGAAAAGAAAGAATTTGCTGTTCTTATGACACTTTTTTGTTACTGATTGATTTTGTACTTAAATATGAAAAGTTTGCAAATAAGAAAATCCCTGTAACTTCAGCTTGTGTCACTATTATTGGAAGGTTAATAAAATGATATTGCAAAAGCTGCTTTTTTGTTAATAACATTTTTTTTTTCCTCCAGAAGAAGAGAAGTTGGCTTAAAGGAAGGAGACTGTAACTGAATTCTGTATTTATTTAATTTTTTTACAATAGAAGTGGAAAAAAAAAAAGCTTTAAATGTTGGAAATTTTCATTAAGCTTTAAGGGAACCCAAAGCCTTTCACTGGGTGGCCAAGAACATGAGTTTGATTTGCAGTCATAATTTGGACTTTGTGTGTGTGTGTGATAGGATTGCCTACTATTCTTCTTGTGCCATGGTTCAAAAGGCAAAAATCGTTTGTTTGTATAGGGTTTTTTTGTCCAGTTTGTTTCTTCTGATATGAATGTATTTTTGTTTTGAGAAACATTCACATGAAAATAGCCCTAGAATATGATAAAATAGAATTAAAAATAGAGTAGAATTTTAAAAAATCAGAAATCCATGAGCAGAACACTGACATAGGTGCATATGTGACCAGGTATCTTTGAACAAGGGCTAAACTTCAAGATGGAAACAGCTGAAAGAATAGGCCTTGAAATTTTAGAAATATATCTGATCTATTCACAGCTTGCTAGGGAGACATAAGCATAACATATTCCGAAGAACACATTTCTGTGTTACAAAAGCCTCCTTAGTTACAGTCCATTAAAGTTTTTGTTCTTTTCTATCATCTGGCTTGTGGTGGGCAGCAGAGTGCACATTGCTGTTTGATGAGGCCATCTTTTGAACAAAGTACAACTATATGCTCCTTCTATAAATGTATTTGAATAAGCTTTATCCTCTGAAAAGAATTGATAGAAAAGGTTAATTTCTAAATACCACACAAAAATATCTATCTAGATTGGTACGTTTCATATATATTCTACTACTTTTTTTCTGTTTATTTCATTATATTTGGATGACCTGAAGAGAGTTATCTGTTACCAAATGACTTAATCAAATCTTAGAACATCATTTCTCTGTGCGGGAGGGTGGGGAAAGAAAGGAAGGCAAGGTAGAAACTCATACTTTTTAAATACTGTAATAAGTAGCCTGAACTTTCCTGCTTTCATTTTATGCACCTGACACTCACGTAGCATGAATCATAGTGGTTACATTGCTTACAGAAGAACTGTACTGGATTATGTCAACTGGTATGGGTCAACGACATTTTATTTTATTGTTGCTGTCATGCATCACATTACATTAGAACGCTAAATGTCTTTAGGCTAGCTAAAGTGCCCTAAGCCAAATAAATACCTACTTTTTCTGTCAGCTCTCTTTCATGATTATTATTGTTTATTTCTGCCTCTTTTAACATTGTTGATCTCTCATCTTTCCTGGAGATCCACTTCTCTGAGACAGTTTCTGACTTTTTTTCTAATTCTGACCTTTCCTTCACTGATATCTTCTAGTACTTTACAATTTCTACTGGTAAAATTGTGCTTCTTCCTGTTTTTCAAATACTTTCTCTTCACTGAATTTGTTTTACACCAATAACTGGCTTTCTGCCAGTGACACACTGATTCCTCATCCCAGTTCATATCTCTCTGTTTCCCTCTCTCTCCTCAAAGTGTCTGTCTATAACTAGTTCTAGTTCTAGTATCTGATCTTTACCATTTCTCTGACTATTCACATTGAAAAAAAATCTCCTGTATTATCTCATCACAAAACAATATTATAGAAAACATATTATAATATTCTTGTACTTCTCAGTACTAAAACAAAACATGTATTTTGAGCTATTTTGACCAATAAAATCTGAGATTTCCTTGTAATTTTATCCTGGTGAAGCTTTCTTTATTCTTGTTGGATTAAGTTTCTAAAAATAAAATAGCATGATAGCACAGGGGCCTATAATACTGTTACTGTGGAAGGTCAAAGCAACATCTAAGACAGATCAATGGATGTCCTCCAAAGAGTTAGTAAAATTTAGGAAGATGTGTTTGTGGCATTCAAGAAACGTTTATTCTTATGCTCTGATCTGGCAAATAGACTCTCACCCTGAAAACCTCATGGAAGAGATGGCTTAACCACATTTAGAGTCTTTTTTTTTGTCTGTTTAGACTTTAGCCTTCAAAATTTCATATATACTCTTTAATACAGAGAAGACTTCACAACATGTAGCTCATACTTTGTAAAGCATGTTTTTATATAACCAGTAAGAATACTTTTAATTTTTAAAAGATTTAAACTACATTATAAAGCAGATTTTTGCATTGCACACAACCTAATCTTCAATATAGCTCAATGTCTGGAGAAAACAAGCATCAATATTGGGCGGACTGAAATAGAAAACATGATTCTGTTGTGAGATCTGCATAACAAAGCTTTAACTCAGAAGTAGCTACTGTAAAGCTGCTGCAAGCATCAGAGAAAGCAATTAAGTGTTGGAGAGAGTGAGGCAGAACTCAACAGTTTCCTAGTGAGTGTTTTGTGTGATTATTGCCATCATCCTCTCAGCATTCAGGGCTTCAATCCACTTCCATCCATTTTTTTGCAAGAGTTAGTCCCTTGTACTTCTCACTGCTATGTGCCTCTTTTATGTATCTTACCACAACATTTGACGTTTTTATATTTCACTAGAGAACTTCTTGGCTCATTTGTGTTTCTGCCATTCCCATCAGTCCATTGTACAAATTATTTTTTTCCCTTAAGCTGTTACACTTTTTAGTATTTCTGTTGCTACTGTATACTTCATTATTTATTACTCTATGGGAAATGAGTACCATAATGCCTAGAACAAACTGTATGAGTTTAACTCCAGTCTTGGGAGGATGCATTCTTGACCAAGCTAGTTTTATTCACAGCCACTCTATTCTTCCTGAAGCTTGGTGATGGTTATTACTTTTAACGTGACTCAAAGCACGTTCAACTATTCTTAAGTTCCCATTTATTTTCTATAATTTTATTGTTTTTGAGATAGAGTGTCTCTTCAGTTCATATGTTTTAGGATGTTTATAAGTCTTACTATATAATGTCTGTATTATCTATAAATTGTTACATCAAACTTTATTGCATGATGTTTATATGGTCTTATATGCCGTGATTCTCTTTGGTACATGTGTTTACACCACCAGGGTCTGATTCTTCTTCCTCTTTGGGTGTAACTAGCTTGGGTTTGGACCACTTTGTAGCCATGTTGGTTTTGTATATTGTACGTGACCATAAAGGCAACACTAGCACAGTGATCACTTTCTATAATATTTGCAAACAAGGACCTCATTCTGCCTGTAGTACATCTGAGAAATTAGTTTTCTCAGAATTATTTTCCTTGCCTCAAATTAAACCAGACTCACTTAATTTAAGGCATAGGTTCTCCCTGATTCTCAGTTGCTTTTTGTTTGATATTTTCCCTAAAATACCTTATTTCTAAATACTTTCACCAAGCACTCTCTCAGACTCTGGCATATCTGTTATCATGAACAACTTATCCACTAATTTTCCTATGCAATAGTCCTTCTAGAACTGAAACTGAGCCTGTACAAGCCCTAATTGCTTTATTTCCTTATTATGGTCCTTATCCCATCATTAGAGGCTGGAGAGTTGTTTCAAACCTGTTATGAGGATGATGCTGTTGTGTTTAGAAGGAAGAAATAGATATTCCAAAATGCAGTACGTATTTAATGTAAAAGGAATGATGAGCTACAAGGCACTTTGAAACTCATAGAGTGAACTTCACCTATGTGGCAAAGCTAGCTCAAGGTGCTTCCTGCTTTTCAATATCTATGGCAGTAGCACAACTTATACCTGTAGCTTTCTCTTTATTGCAGCTTTTTTTTCAGTTATTATTACCTAAAGTCAAGGTTTTTTCTTTCCTGGCTCCTGATGGAAACATACTTATATAAATATTTTTCCTGGATGTTCTTTATTTGATACAATCATCCTTAATCTCCTACAAAAAAGTTAATCCATCCTCTCTGATATCTTCTGATATACCTTGAACACCTGTTCCATGGCTTGGGTGCTACATTACTTCAACAATATATGAATTTTTAGCTTCGGTTCATGAATATGAAATTCCTTGTCACAGACCGAAGATAAAACTCTATATTCTACTTCACACATTGCTCCTATTATGTACTTCCTACAGATTTTTTCCTTTACTTAACAAATTATTCAGTTTTCTTTCTGTAATATTGAGGAATCAATTAAAATAGCTTGAACATTAAGAATTTAGATTTTATTTCATACTTCTAAAATTCCTTCCCCTTCAGTATTAAAAATGTCACAATCTCTATTAAAAATGCTTGGGTTTAATTTTTATCTGCTACTTCCTCATTTGTGCAGGCTGCGTGAAATAATTTTAGAAATAAATCAATGGAATTAGCTTCTATATAAGTTAGATAAAAGGGTTAAGAGTTATGATTTTTTTCAAGGTTGCTGACATACAGATTCCTCATATCCATCTCTGATATTATTTGTTTGCAGTGTCCTGTTGACGAGGAACCATATTATTTCTCCTTCCCTGATATTTTACTCTACTTTTCTCTCTTCTGAACAGCCATTGCTCCTTTTGGACAACAAATAGTCTCCAAAACTGAGCATGATGGAGCCTCAGCAGTTCTATGTCTTCCTCCTATTATATCTACAGCTATAGCCTCTCATCCATCTGTTACTTCACAAGGTCACTCCTGTTACCTTAACAACCTGACTCTCCTGAAGGAGATTGTTCTCAAGTCACTTAGTATATATTCATTTCCTATATAATTGGTCTTTCTTTTACCTCCAACTTTTAAGCTACAGATCTTTTGTATGATGTCAGCAAATATATCACAGTTGGTCCCCAGATTCTATTCCCATTCACAAATTCAACCTTCATGGGCAGTTGCCTGCAAATATCACACATTTTAGATTGCTGTTCCTGCAATTTTAAAAGAATTCGAAATATTATAGAATCATAGAATCATAGAATCATTTAGGTTAGAAAAGGCCTTTATGATCATCCAGTCCAACCATTAACCTACACTACCAAGTCCACACTAAACCAAGCAAGGGTAGACTAGATTAAACCATGTCCCAAAGTGCCACATCTACCCGTCTTATGAACACTTCCAGGGATGGGGACTCCACCACCTCTCTGGGCAGCCTCTTCCAATGCTTGACTACCCTTTCCGTAAAGAAATTTTCCCTAATATCCAATCTAAACCTCCCCTGGTGCAGATTGAGCCCATTTCATCTTGTCCTATCACTAACTTCTTGGGAGAAGAGACCAACACCCACCTCACTACAACCTCCCTTCAGGTAGTTGTAGAGAGCAATAAGGTCTCCCCTCAGCCTCCTCTTCTCCAGACTAAACAACCCCAGTTCCCTCAGCCGCTCCTCATAAGGCCTGTGCTCCAGACCCTTCACCAGCCTTGTTGCCCTTCTCTGGACACGCTCCAGCACCTCAATGTCTTTCTTGTAGTGAGGGGCCCAAAACTGGACACAGTATTCCAGGTGTGGCCTCAGCAGCGCCGAGTACAGGGGGACAATCACCACCTTGCTCCTGCTGGCTAAGTATTAGACTTATTTAATATGCTGCCAATTATGATGTTCAACAACAACAACAAAAAACCTGCTACATTTTCAAGCATTGTTTGCATTTTGCAGGAGAGGACTCATGTATTTTGGACTGATTAGCTGCTCAGATGATTGAGGCTGTATCTCAGGTTTGTAATGGAGCATCACTCCAGTGCTTTATCTTTTTAGGAGTATTAGCACTTCATGAGCTACTCTGTCTTGGCTGCAATATGTTCATATAGACACATCTGCTAATGTTTTCCTACTGCTGTTTGTTATTTTGGAATCAGGGCTGCTCATGTTTTAGTTCACCTGAGACTAGCAAACCCACTTACCTAAGACTGTTCATTTAAAACACTTTGTGATATTCAAGGTAAAGAAGGAATACTTCTGGAGTAACTGTTACACAAGTGAAAAAAACAAATGTGGCATAGAGGTTTTGGGATTATTTTTTAAGCTGGTAAGCAACTTTGTGATCCAGTAAAAAGAGTCAGTACAGTTGATGGCCATATGCCATCTTCTTCAGAAATTAAACATTTGGAAGCAGAGTGATGTATCTCAAGTGATGCCAAAAGGTACCTCATAAGAAATATCTTGCACGACCCAGTTTTTGAGATGTCTTACAAGCAATAAGTGACTCAAAGAGAAAGAAACCTCTGGATTCCAGCTGAAATGGCTCATCCGTCTTTAATACAATCCTTAAGTAATGAGGGACAGTAGAATTCTGTGCGTGGACAAGCACCAGACATAGATCAATAATTATCCAAGAATAAATGACTATCCTATAGGTTGCCTGATACAGAGTTACATCCTAATGTTCAAAACTGTCACCTTAGAATAAGTGTCATTCTTTGAACTGTGTCAGAATAATTTTCCAAAATCTATATATAGCATTATACATTTTCCACTGGGTGCAAAAGTGTTAACAGGTTCTTTCATGGGGTAGGATACTGTCTCTCACGATTTCTGTTACTTGTGTTACTAAGGGTTCTACCCCTCATTTTTCATATAAGACAAATCAGTATTCCTCTTCATTTGTGTCTGTGTGTACCTACGTTATTAATTATATCAGCAGAGCTCTGGGAACAATTCTTGTTAATTAACTTCTTTTCCCTCTGCTGACTGTCTTCCAGTGCTAAGTACAGACTACTGAAGAAATTAAACTCTGGTTGGTTTTTTACTCATGTGTTCATCTTTGTTTTAAAGTTTTTGAGTAAGTGTTTCGGATTTTAGAGAGTAAAATTGAAAGTTATATCTACACTCTTTGACATAATTTGATACTTTATTCCACAGCTTGAAACTATCCAATAAGCAAACTGAGAACTTTCTTCTCAGCTTTTCTTAAAGTCCTAAGGTGTAAATTAATATCTTGCTTTATAGTCTGATACATCATATAAAATATAACTTGAAAAGGTATTTTTAAATGAAGGGAAATATTGCGTTTGCTATCAATAACTCAGCAACTTCTCTTCAACTGGGAGAGTTTTTGAATTACAATTCAGTCTAAGAAGATTCCTTTTCCTCAAAGTACTTGCAAGGTGGTCCACTTCAGCCCAAAGGTAGGCTTCTCAGAAGAAAAAGGAGGTGAGGTCATCACTACAAATATGTTGGGTGGTTTTACTTCATACTGTATTTTATTTGCTCCACTGGACTGAACGAGAAGTTGGAGGTGACTAGCTGTGCTCTTAGAACATGCCATCTGATTCTGCATTACCAAAAAAACCCCTCAAATCCAGTTTTTATGTCCAAAATGCAGTAAGTGGTCATGACCACTTCAAAAAGCACACTCCTGGTATGAACTAAAACTAAACAGACTCACTCTGTATGGCGAGGAAAGAAATTGTGACGATCTCTTGTCCAGCTTTCTTTCATCCTATTTGGGAAGGGAGACAGAGTATGGAGATTTCAAATTCAAAGCTTTTCAAAAGGTTTTGAAAGATCTTACTTTAATGAGTACATCACAAACACATCATAGCAAAAAAGTCCTGCCTTAAAAATGCACACAGGCCTCATTAGTCTAGAGAAATGTACAGGCAGTCAGAAAGGTAAGAAGGATGATATGACAGAGAAAACGATCAGAAATTCCTGTGATGCAAGGAGCACTGCATTTCTGCTGTAGGTCTAAGGACCATTTAATCTTTCTCTGTGATTCTTGTCAAAAATAATTCGGCTGGTTTTATATCATCTTTATTTTGTAATCAGTTTTAGATTAAGGAGAGAATTTTCCCTGCAGCTTATGAAAGCTCTCAATGAAACGCCAAAGAGGCAATGGCGCAGCAAGGCAGGCAATGCACGTCTATAGGGAGCCTTGTGGTGATGGATCAACATGCTCTGGTTTATAGATCTAGATCTCTGAATAGTTCTGAATGCTAAAAGCTAGGATTATGAATTCCAGAGTTTATAAAACATGGGATTACCTAGTATACACAAAAATTTGAAACTTATAAGACAGAATGTTGCATTTGTGATTTTCCATTCATTGAAGAGAATGATTGAATAATACAACCTGAGTACTTTTAAGTTTAGAAAAACTATACTGGTATGTGTTTTCTATTGTAAAGTAGCTCCAAGCTATTTTTTCATACCTACTTTAATAGTTTACAATTTATATGTTTTCTGCATTTATTTATACATGAATGAGACACAAAGTGTGGTGACTGATAAATTTAAATCTCAAGCATTGATATTCTTTGTAATTATGTAGTTTGGAAGATGGATTACCTTTGTTTCTGTTGCTGTTGTCATTGTCTCTGCATTAGAAGAATCAATTACTGTTATGTATACATTAACAAGGAAGTTTTTGATTAAGTAGTAATAGAGTGGATTTTAAAAGTTTAAATCATAGTGAGGACTGGCAGAGCTGGCGGAGGAGCTTGCCAAGCCACTTTCCATCATCTGTCAGCAGTCCTGGTTAACAGGGGACATCCCTGATGACTGGGGGCTTGCCAATGTGACACCCATCTACAAGAAGGGCTGGAAGGAGGATCCCGGGAACTACAGGCCTGTCAGCCTGACCTCTGTGCCAGGAAAGATTATGGAGCGGTTCATACTGAGTGTGATCAACAGGCAAGTGCAGGCCAACCAGGGGATCAGGCTGAAACAGCATGGGTTCATGAAAGGCAGGTCCTGCTTGACCAACCTGATCTCCTTTTATGACCTGGTGACCTGCCTGGTGGATGAAGGAAAGGCTGTGGATGTCATTTATCTGGACTTTAGCAAAGCCTTTGACACTGTCTCCCATAGCATTCTCCTTAGGAAGCTGGCAGCTCATGGCTTCAAAGGGTGTAGTCTTCACTGGGTAAAAAACTGGCTGGGTGGCCAAGCCCAGAGAGTAGTGGTGAATGGAGTTAAGTCCAGTTGGCGGCCTGTCTTGAGCGGTGTTCCCCAGGGCTCAGTTTTGGGGCCCATCTTGTTTAATATCTTTGTCAATGATCTGGATGAGGGGATTGAGTGCACCCTCAGTAAGTTTGCAGATGACACCAAATTGGGTGGGAGTGTCGATCTGCTTGAGGGTAAAATGGCCCTGCAGAGGGACCTGGGCAGGCTGGATCGATGGGCCGAGGCCAGCTGTATGAGGTTTAACAAGGCCAAGTGCTGGGTCTGGCACTTCGGTCACAACAACCCCATGCAACGCTACAGGCTTAGGGAAGAGTGGCTGGAAAGCTGCCTGGCCGAAAAGGACCTGGCGGTGTTGTTTGACAGCCAGCTGAAGATGAGCCAGCAGTGTGCCCAGGTGGCCAAGAAGGCCAACAGCATCCTGGCTTGTATCAGGAATAGTGTAGCCAGCAGGAGCAGGGAGGTGATTGTCCCCCTGTACTCGGCGCTGCTGAGGCCACACCTGGAATACTGTGTCCAGTTTTGGGCCCCTCACTACAAGAAAGACATTGAGGTGCTGGAGCGTGTCCAGAGAAGGGCAACAAGGCTGGTGAAGGGTCTGGAGCACAAATCTTATGAGGAGCGGCTGAGTGATCTGGGGTTGTTTAGTCTGGAGAAGAGGAGGCTGAGGGGAGACCTTATCGCTCTCTACAACTACCTGAAGGGAGGTTGTAGTGAGGTGGGTGTTGGTCTCTTCTCCCAAGAAGTTAGTGATAGGACAAGATGAAATGGGCTCAGTCTGCACCAGGGGAGGTTTAGATTGGATATTAGGGAAAATTTCTTTACGGAAAGGGTAGTCAAGCATTGGAAGAGGCTGCCCAGAGAGGTGGTGGAGTCCCCATCCCTGGAAGTGTTCATAAGACGGGTAGATGTGGCACTTTGGGACATGGTTTAATCTAGTCTACCCTTGCTTGGTTTAGTGTGGACTTGGTAGTGTAGGTTAATGGTTGGACTGGATGATCTTAAAGGTCTTTTCCAACCTATACGATTCTATGATTCTGTGATTTTATGACTGCAAATTTCACATCTTGACGTGACAGATTTTTCTTTGAAGTTCAGAGTACCTAATTGTCTGCAAATAGTCTTACTCCTAAAATTCTAAAGATAATTAACTTTAAATTGTAATTGGCTGCTAATATTTTCCAATTTCAAAGTATTTATAAACATTTAAAGAGCATTGGTAATATAAGATTACTCTACATGTCTAAAACTGCATACCTGTAGTGGTCTGGTTTAGAAAAATGTATGTCACTGGATTGTTCAAGGAATGTGATAAAAAATTTTACACTTTCATTTGCTGAGAATCCAGTTCTGGTGCAGGTTAAACGTGATAAAAATTTTATTCAGTAATTTATCTAGCACACCAAATATTTGTGATTTTGTTGCTGTTGAAAAAAACAGTAGAACCTATCCTGTACTTTGGTTACATATTAGTCTTTCCACTAAATCTCATTAGTACCTTTCCTTCCCATATTTCTTCATCTTCTATGTGCAGATTTAGCTGTCCCAGCTGACATTCTCCGAATGTCACCCGTAATGTTGTACAAAGCAGGTTGAACTGTGTCTAATTAGTATGCCTTCAAATAACTAGAAAGAAAATTTACTTATGCTACAAAAAGAGGAGTCTTGTGAATATTTTATAATTAAAAGAGTCATTATAAAATAACTTTTAAAAATGAAAAATACATTGGAAAAATTCTGTAAATTTTATAATGTAGAAATAATGTTGGTATAGAACAGTCTACATGGGGTAATTCTTCACTTCTTAGTTAAAATCAGTGTCCTGATAGAAAAAATACTGAATTTCTATTAGACTTTTTGTAAAGAAAATTATCACTTCACAAAATGACAACCTCAGTACTCTCGATGTCCTTTAATGAAGAGTCATCACTGGATGAATGTTCTATTAAATCCTGAAATCTAAGTAAAAATCTCATTGAAATTAACAGTTCTGTATTTATTATTTTATCAGTAAAAATGCTTAATAATATATTGTAAATACAGGGAAGACAACCATCTGTACTCTGTTTTCAAGTGCAATCACTCTTCAACACTTAATGAAATTTTAGGCAAAGTAAATATTTAAATAAAATCTTTTAAAGGACAACTGAAATATCATAGAAGGAACACACCATATGTATCAGCTATGTTGAAGGAAAGGATGAAAGGGACTGGTGAGTTTACAGTGTAATAGAGATATTCCTTCCTTTTCATGGAATCAGCTGAGAACTGAGAATGTTATGTAAGACTAAATTTTACTATGATGATTTCATATAATACTCAAATCTAGCTTATTTATTCTTTTATGTATATAATTTACATATCATTTTCTGCATAATATGTGAAATGTTTTTTTAATGATTGAAAATCTATTATTCTTTCTTTGTAACAAAAACTTTTCCTGCTTTTTTTCTACTTCCATTTTCAACATGTTGAATCTTATTGCAAGTTGCCAATATACGTTCTTGCATAAAGTTTTGATTGATCTCTGGCTCCATTTCAGTACTTTTCTTCCTTTGTCCTGACTGCCTGTTCAGAAGTGGTGTTTGGTGTGTTATATTCTATTTGTCTTTCCATATTTATACTGACTACATTCTTTCAGTAAGTATACAGAAGCAGAAATTGTTGTTTTACAAAACATATATGGATTGCACTTATAAATTCAAGTCATACTTTAGTAAACTGGAATGTGGCCTACATCTTCTGAAAGTCGTAGTCCCTTAGTTTTTGTGATAGTGTTAGCAAATGTGGGCTGTCTGGATTTCCTGTCATTGTTTTAGAAAAGTAACCCTCTAACAGTAGCATAACTGCAAAGAAAGTATTAAATTATCTTCTTTACTTTGATGTTATGATGCATTTAGATTACAGACTAGCTATCCCATATTCTTCCATCAAGTTGTTTTGGGATCTTTTTGCTACAACTTGTGCAGCTTTCTTGGATCAGTGAAACATACTTAATACACAAAGCAAAGGATTTAGCATTCATCTAACTGAAATTGAAACAAAAAAGACTTACTATTATTCCAGATGAATTATTAGAGAAAAAGAAAGTAAAGAAATTATTACAGAAATTCTTCAATAATAATAAGTTTAAAAGTTTCATACACACCTCCTAAGAGTCTACCCTTTTTTTTCTGGTGTTACACTCACACTTTCACTGCTTTTCTTATTCCCAAGGTCAAAAACTTGTGAAGCTGTACAACAATTAATTTAAAATGAGATATAAGAATATGGATGCTGCTCTTTTTGTTTCACAGTTCTCTACCCTAGAAGATAGGAATGATACCCTGCATCACAAAATCTTTTCATTACCTAAGTTCATCTAATGTATTCACTTAATTCTGCAGTTTGTAAGCAAGAACAGCTAAAATGATAATATTCTGGCTAGTCCATAATTGTGTTTTACAAAGTCTTTGTGTCTTTCATTAAGAATAAGGGTTTATTTTGGATTTAGGTTTATCATTTTTAAGACAGTGACTGCCGAACAATCCATGCTGAAATAGTATATGAAGAGGATTGTTGAAGTTCTATCATTCCATAAAGGAAAGAAAGATTAGATCTAGATCTGATCAAAAATTATCTTTTATGTGTCCTTTTGTCTCCCAGTAAAAAATAGTGAAACATTTCTATTCCTTATAATTCTCTTTCGTTTTGACTCATTTGAATATTCATTGAAAGAATTCAGAGGAATTATTTTTCTCTTCCTTTCCCTATATTGTCTTTTGCCTTTCTCAGTTCTTTACCTTGTATTATTAAATTTGATGGTAAAGCAGAACAAAAAACCCCCCAAACCAGTATATTAATAATCTGTCCTTTCCCTTAAATGGTAACTTTGATGCCAAGGTAATTACAACTTTATTTCTTTTAAGACGTTTTGTTGGAAAAAAATATACAGCCTATTATCACGTGTGGCAGAATAAAGCAAGATCCATAGCTGTGTGCCCACAATTTATTTGTTCCAGGACAGTGTACCCATTTATTTTCTCTTATAATTAGATTGTAAATTTCAACAGGGAAGGTTCTTTGTCATAAATCTATCTAATACCTAGCACCCTATAGTCCAATTCTGCCTGGAATGTCTTAGAATATCTACCATAAAAGTAATAAATATTGAAGACTTATTTACAAATATTGTATTCCATTTGTCTCTCAGCATTTCCCTAACACAAACCAGCAGGAGACATTACAATACATAATGATTTTCTTCCCTATTCTTAGTCCCTGAATGTTATAAATTCTTAAATGATGCATGTATGCCTTCCTGTATGTGACACAGAGAGGGCGCACTGGGATACACACTTTCATGTTAAGGATTAAGAAGGATAGGATTTTTCATGTTAGTCAGAAGACTCCCTTGAACATGGGAGCATGATCCTCCGAAGTACCTTTACTGTCGTGATACAACTTATGCATTTGCATTTTTCTAGCAGTTCTTATCTGTGTAACAGCTGACCTTCAGGCAAAGCAAATGTGAGCAACTGCAGTATTCATCCTCTGTACCAAGATGGAGAACTTTTGTCTTTCACATCACTTGGAAATCTATTTAAATCTCCCCAGATAAATGTCTGCATATCTATAACTTGGATACTTAATTACTTCTAACCAAGAAGGAAATGCCTTTATCTCTCTGTCCTGTTCTGTTTACCAAAGAAACATATCTAATTATTTCAGCCTGCCCTAAAGTGAACTAGTACATGTTAGTGGCTGGCAGGGGCTTTATGAGTTCTCTAGCCAAAAGCATAATAAAAAAAGGAGGAAATTATGATCTTACTTACAGCATTAAGAAATAAAAATACGTTCTTATTCCCACAGTGATTCTGTAAATTTTCCACAAGAAGTTAATGTTTATGTTTTTCATAATTTCCTATCTCAGAAGTACCCACCAATTCAAAATGAAAATGCTGACACTCTGCTTCTTTGTGTATTTCAGATCTGTCTTTCATTAAGATGACATTTGTTCACTCACTGTCTTTCTGAAAAACTGGTGAGATGAGAGAGAGTGTTTAATTCTGCAGTTTCTGTGAGATAACATGAGGTAGTCTGTAACCTTCATTAATTTCACACAGTATTAACATACGTTAAATTTAAATCAAGTTTAACAGTATTTTTAAAAGATGCTCCGTATTTAGGACAAAAGTTTATAGTTATATTAAGAGGTAGATTCATGCCTTATTACTGGTTCTTGTTCTTTCATCTTTATACCACTTTCTTATATAGAATCATATTAGGCTAGTTATCTTGATACAAAAATTCTGCTGAGGTCAGGAATTTTAGCTTTTCACTGTCTTTTTGCCACTCATCTGCTAAGAATTCATTTAGTACTCTGATTCCGTAGAGTTTGCTGTTGCCTTGCAACTAATTTACCATAAAATTCTGAAGTTGTGATTTCTAACTATTGTCTCAGTGTTAAAATCACACCTTTTTCAAGTGAAAATATAGTTGTATTTACTGCCTCAACCTCTTCTTTCTTCTTTGTTAGTTCTAGCTTTTCTTCCTGTGTTCTACTAGGGATTTTTGTGGATCTGCTCGTATTTTTTAATGACCTCCTAGAGACAGCATTCGATGGATATTATACAGTACTCATGCTATTTGTACTATCTATGATAGCAGATTACACACAATAAACTGGGGTTTTGAATATCATTCTAGTAACAAGCAGTGAACATTTCTTTGCTCCTGGTTTTTTAATCAATGAACAAAAGGGAGACAGTTTGAGAAAAAAGGGAATCATGGGAGGAAAGAATTCTTAACCAAATTCTCAAGATAATTTTGTGATTCTTATTGTTTGGATCTATACGATTCTGTTGAGAACCTTTGCAACTATGGGTAAGAATTACAACCCCCATTTTATACTAAATGTTACTGATTTTATTATTTCTCCAAATAGGAGGTGTAAGGAATGGAACAGGATGTTTGGGAGGTTTCAGGAAAGAACAAAGTTTTCTGGAATCATAAGGGAGGTAAATGCAGGGTACAAAGAGAACCCAGGAAATCTAGGTAAAGAACAGCTATGATGGGTTTTGCAATATTACTTTTTGCTTTGAAATAATTTTATGATTTCAAATTTGTATGTAATTCATCTTTGAACAAAAATGTTCTTTTCACAGAGGTTGTGCAATCTTCTGTATATAAATTATGTTGGAACATGTTAGTCATTTTGCAGGTTTTTTTTTTCTATTTTAAATATAATATGCTTTTCTCTTATTGCAGGCTGCTGAACATCAGTCACAGGATGAGAAAAGCAGAGATTCAGTATTGACCCTGAAAGTAAAATGGAAACAAATTAGTTACTCGGTGGTCTCAATTCTTACACAGAGGGGAGAACATTTTGTTAATAATTAAACCATCTTTTTTAAACCTTACTTTTGACTACCAATGACATTTATTTTTTCCAGTAACAAGACAGCTCTTTCAGATCTCCATTTAAGTCCAAACATAAAGTCTTTTACAAAGTTTTTGGTACAGCATACCCTGAAGAAAAACCTAGCCTTCCCACTTCAAGGGAAGTACCAATGAAACATGTTTTACATGGGATCCTTATGTCAGATGATGAAATGTTATTAGTATAAATGTCATTCACTGGATTAAGTTTAGAAAACTTTTCTCATTTTTTCATTCCAAGTAACTTGTGATGTAGTTATATTTCTATCCTACCTGTGAAAATATATATACTGATTAAGTATTTGGCTATGAACAGCTGTTTGCTCTAACTGAATACATCACATATCAGTCATTGTCATCTTTGCATATTTAAAAAAAAAAGCTTGTTTTGTGTTAGTTTTATTGTGACGTTCCCTCCCTTGATTGCTTTCTTTTTAGAAATAGTTTTGGAGTGAATAAAAGTGCGTATTTCACAATTTTACCTTCACTGGACTCTGCTATCTCAATGCAGATATAAGACTGCTGTGCAATGTACATTCAGAGACTGAAAATATTTCCATGTACTCAGGTATCTACATAATTTTTGCGGTATAGCTGAATTACTTACTCTTTACTTTGAAAGCACAGCTGTATGTTGTGCTGCTGTGCACAACAATCCTTTTTTTGTAGTACTGTATGGTTAGACAAATTGCCCAGGAGTTGGAAAATCTATAGATGTCCTCTAGTCAAGGGACTGAAATTTATATTTCCTATTTCCAAAGTGAACATCCCAACAATTGAGCCAGAAACTACTGCTGTCTCTTTTATCTGATGAGGATCTCAACAGGCAGGTGCAGCAGATTTTCTGTTTCAGTACAAGCTTGTTTCAGAGTGTTGTGGTGGCAGGCTTGGTGCCGGTATCTACTACGCTTAGTAGTAGTACAAAATAAGATTTATGTTTAAAGTTCTAGTGGGGAGGGACCCTGCTATTCTCAAATTAAAAGCCACCACTCCCAGAAACTATTAACTATCAACTATTTTGTTAAAATAAAGTCAATCTGAAACATGATACAAGATTCATTCATCCACAGACCAATTTTTTGGTTCCTACTTTTATTCCAGTGGTAGTCTAATACAAAATGCAGAAATAGTCTTGGGATTGCCCTTAGGAAGGGACACAAAACCTTGTATCTCCCCCACCACTCAAATCTCTTCTTTACATTATAACCATAAATATGGATAGTCAAGTCTTTTTTTGTTTCCTTTCAGCCTCCTTACTTGCTTTCTTGGTTACATAGCATTGTTGAGAGGTGAATACCAAGCAGCCTTGCATGGAAAGCCAACTAAAATTACTGCATCTGTGAACATACACTGTTGTAAAAAAGTAGACACCTGATTAAGAGTACTTGGGGTTTAGTTCATTTGGTTTGAGGCTTTTTTCCCCCTAGAGAAATATGCTAGTATTATCTGTGGGATGGCAGGATTCTTGGTTTTTCAAGCAGGTTCAAAACTGAATTCCATAAAAAGCAGACTGAAAAAACTGTGGGGGCAGTGCTTCTCAGACAGGGAGCAATGGCTCCTAATAGGTACTGAGAGAAGAGCAAGAAAACATTAAGCTGGAACTTTGGCCAAGCACTTCATAATGTGAAGCCATGCCTCAGGCAACAGAATATATTAGTGCCTTTTTCTGAATCACTGTCATTAATTTGGATACCTAAAATCCTCATAATTTTCACTTAAGGAAAAAAAAAAAAAAGCCACTGAAGTTCTTATCTATAGAGAATCTCCAAATACAGAAACAGGTTACTCAAGTATGTATATCTAGCAATTAATTCCAATGCATCATAAATTCCTTTTCTAGTAAACTAAACTGCTGCTATACTGAAAATTGCAGGTAATACAGGTTATCTTAAAGCCAAAATCAGATTAATCTAAGTTTTTCACAATCTGTTCTAAATACTTAATCTGAATCCAAAGGAGCATCATCAGCCAATAGCCTTAAGGAGTAAGGTATAAATGACTTAAATACAGCTGTATGTTAGACCATCTTGGAATACAACTAAAAGTCTTTTGTGTTACATGAGTTAGTCACAGGAAAATGTGTTTGCACCCAGAGAAAGGACTGATTGAAAGACAGATTGATGTCATCATAAAAGGCTTTTATTTGCTTCACTGATCTTTTGATTAGTAATAAAAATACCTCTCCATCCTAATAATTTTCATCAATATGAAAGTATTTGAAAGTTTAGCTTAAAACTTTAACTGCAGTATTTCTTGCTCCATCACTGTCTGTTTTGTTTGTTTATTTGGTTGGCTGATTACCACTTAACTGTATTTTTGACTCCTTTGTGAATCACCAGTATCCCATCTTCAGTCTCAGACTTCTAGTCAACAGTTTTCCCATGCGCTGATGACAGGGCTTAAGACTGTAGACTCCTGACAGTTCACTGTGAGGACTTTATCAGATCTGAAATTAAGTTAATATTGTAACATTTGCTGTTTTTCTGAGTAGGGAGGTGTTAATTAATTCAAGTTAACTATTCAGCCATTTTTCACAACACATATAATTTGAGACATTAAATTGATGAGAAAGTGTGGATGATAAAGCAATAATCGTTCTCAACCTGAAAAAATAGTGTCTGTCTGTAACCTATCTTACACGCGAGTCCCTAATTTGGCCAGTCTCAAGTCTTTAATTTCTTTGTTAATTTGCTATTGTGAGGATACTTTTCTATAAGTTAAGACTGTATCTTTGCTTTATTAGACCTCTTGAGAATGACCCAAATAGCATACACTGTCCTACCATTCTAACTGTACCTATAAACCCCTCCTATTTCCATGCTTACCCTGGAGTGATATTTCCAAAGACTTCCAGTTTGTGCTACTGATTTGCAGTAACTATCATCTAGGAAATTCATTTTCACCAGCAAACACACTCTATGGTCCTGGAACACAACAATGCTTGTAACATGTTGAATATTCTATGTACTCACAATATCCGTATTGTATGAAGTCTTTGAAATTTCCATCCTTCCAAATGACCATGTCTGTGACAGAATGTGCAAATCTGGTGTTTTACTTTATTAGCTTTTTTAACTCTTCTGATTTACATGTATGGATTTTTAGGGAAAACACTAGATGGACTTTGAATGTCATGACAGAAGGTTGTTTTTTTATATCCTTGCTATTTCTAGTAGATCAACAACAGCAATAGAATATATATACTACCTGTAAGGTTTTTGAATAATCTTCCAGACACATAAGTCTGTAACTTCAGTTCAGAGTATGCTGAAGACAGCCTACTTCTGAAACCCATAAATTACACTCAGAAACATTCAGACCAAGATCATTATTTCCCTGGACAGCAGGTGAAGTCAAGTGTATACTATTTTTAATTCAAAGTGATTCCTGTGAAATTCTTAACTTTTTGGTAACTTCGACAAATCTGCATAATTCATGCTTTAGGTAGCTTCATTTAGTCCTAACTTCACCATTTATTTTAAATTAGCATTTTTACAACAAGTGCCTAACAAGGCTATTTAAGGTTTACAAACTTTCTTCATATATTTATATATTTATGTTTGATTATAGAGTTTTGTTTTTCTCTGGTGTATTGGAAAAGATGAAGCACAGAGTATTTATAGTTCTAGGAAATATTAACAACTGATTTAGGGACAGCAGAGTATAAAAAGAAGCAAATCAGAATCAGCAGGAAAAAAAAAGTAGAAAAAGGTTGTTTGCATTGTTGCATACTTACACTTTTAGGTGTATATATCTTAATATGACTCACATTGTTAAGCTTTTACAGCCTGAGAAAGGTACCAGCAAGACCATGATATTTACAGCTTAAACATTGGATGCATTCTATTTTCTAAACAGAGTGAGAATAGTTAGGTGATGAGTGCAAATACTAAACCAGTAGCTGGCTGTGCAAAATATAGACTCCACGTAATTTACTGTCAGATGCATGACCAATGAATCAGTACTTGTTCCTGGGTGAAACTTGAACTCACCAACTTCTTCCTACAAAAAGCTGGAGTTTCTTGGGTTTTTTCTGGGTTTGTTTTTGTTCTTGTTTTTGCTTGATTTAGCTTGGTTTTGGTTCGGGGTTGTGTTTTTTTTTTCATTTGGTTTGGTTTGATTTGGTTTGTTTCTTTTTTTTTCTTCTTTGGCCAGTGTAATTGCAGAGTTATACTGCTTGCCTGACTTTCTGAATCAAAGAAAACGTAAGAAATATTTCTGGTATTGAGTTAATTCTGTGGCTAGACATTCAAAGTAACTTAGCTGCTTGAAAAGCATATCTTAGATGAAAAACAACCAGGGTTTTCTTTTATACTGTATTTTTAAAGAACTTAGAGACAGTGATTGGCAGACCTGCTTTGCTATTTCCAACTTTTCAAAGCTGGATTTTTTTTTTTTCAATATCCAATTTGGAATTTCTTTCAATTATTTTGGGACCTAATAAATATTCAAATAAATAATTGCATACCTCTTCACAAAGAATGACAAGTTGGAAATGAAAAAACACCAAGCCTTTCTGCTTCCTTAGCAAAGTTTATACAGTACAAATATGTTTTGATTTTATCAGAGACATAATCATTCCTTTAGGGGTGGAGAAAGTCTAGCAATTTTTTGACAGCTTCATCACAAGCAAGAGCCTCTAGAGTCTGAAACCTCTGTCCAGTGTGTCTGTGATGGAATAAATTAACATATGATTTTCTTTCTTTTTGAAGTTATGGCAGTATTTTAGCTAAATGTGATTGAAAAGAACTTAAGTGTTACAAAATGAGAAGATGTCTATATTCTCTAGAGCATGACCTAAAAATGTAGGTGCAGCAATTAGCCAGGAAGATTTATCTCCTTCTGTCAAGGTCATTTTCACATTCAATTTATAAAAACCGTAGATAAGTAACATAAAACTTTTTCTTAAACAGCATTTTAGTCAAAGTAACTATGGCATTCAGTGATCTTTTATTGCTGAAGTTGTTTGCAGGGATATCAGCCCTATTTTTTGGGTAGTGCAATTATCTTTGCAGAAGAGTAATAAATCTATTTAACACTGTGTTTTGTCTCTGGTATCACCTAGTTTCATGTTAGTCCTATACAGCTGCTAACAAGCTTCCACGTATACCCATGACATTTATAATCTTAAACTGGAGACCTGTACTAGTTGAAGAAGTTCCTCTGTATTGGGTGAAGGTGTGTGGAATTCCCTTGTTTCAGAGAAATATCTGAGTTCCAAAATTCAATGTCAGCTGATTCCCATTTTGGGAATAGTTGGTGCATAAAATTATTGCCTGAAGGTCCTCTTTACATCCTGAGCTTCAGAGCTTAGGACAATCCATCCTTGGTTAGTAGACATAACTTCAGGAATTTACTGAAGCACTTCAATTCAAATATTAGCTTCCCCTACAAATAATGGAGAAAGGTCACGCTTGGACTGTATGGAGAGTGAAAATTGCCTGATTCCAGAGAAGAACATGACCTATCCCAATGATAACTTAAATTTATGACAACTTGAAAGTTTTACTTGGAATTTTTACATTAGAAAATTTCTTAGTTTGCATCCAAATTCAGCTTTTATCTAGTCCTAATTCAGCTTTAATATCAGGTTTAAATTCAGCTTATTATCTAACTTTACATATTTTGGTTTTTCTTCAAGTTGAGAAGTTAAATCTTTGCAGGAAAAAGCACTGAATTTTAACCCTCAAAAAACAAATTGTAATTCAAAACCAATTCCATGTATATGGTCCCTTCCAACCCAAAGTATTCTATGATTCTATGATTCTATATTAAAAATGTTTTGTAGGTAATATTCCTTTTCCTGTTCTTCTCCTTTCTTACTTTAAAAAGATTGATTTAGAAGGATGCTATTCTCAGAGCAATTACAGACAAGCCGTGCTTGACTTTCTCAGACAGTGGAAATTCATAAAGCTGAAATCAGTCCCCTGGGACTCTTTTATGATTTGAAGGTAGTATTATTTATTCAAAGATGATTTAGAAAGACATTTTACAAAGTATCTAGGAGCTTGAATGCTGAAGAAATTATTTTGAACATCCACAAAAGTTACATTTTTTATCTTTTCTTCTCCTTTTTAGCCCAGTTTCATTAAGAAAGGTTTATGCAATCATTTGTTCCTTCTGTCATTCCCTTTTCCCTAATAACCCTTTACCTGCTGGCTGGCCAATTTAAGACAAGTTTGACACAGAAGTACAGAGCTCAAAAACAGTATATGGTTCCAATTTTATAAAATTCATATGTGGGTAGAAAGAAAAGTATATACTATATTGAGAGAAAAGTTACATCAGGAGCTCAAGAATTCTGTTCTTTCTGAACTGTCCCATTGTAGGATGGCTTGGGTTGGCTGGGACCTTGGTGATTCCTGTTCACTCCTGCCCAGGTGATAGGTGTGAAAAAGGGCATAGAAGGAACCAGAAATATTCTTAAGGTAGGTGAGGACCAAAGTGGTAAACTGAAGATATCACAAAGCAGAAGTGTCATAGGCAAAGGTTGATGTACTACTGTGAGGAAATCAACACAAATCTCTGGGAAACTAGTTTAGGTAGTTTCATTGTGCATTAAGAAAAATGTGACAAATGGAAGTTGTTTTTTAGCTTTCCAATCTTGTAAATACTTTTGTGAAAATATTGGGGGAAAAAAAAAAGGTGATTCTTAGGAGCTGCTTAGAACTTGATAAGGAGTAAATGCTCGTAAATTCAAGAGTGATAGGATTATATAAGGTGTTCAGGTACAATAAACTATGACGCAAGGGCGTAATCAAAATTTTATGTATGTTAATGAGAGGTCACTTACTAGCTGAAATTAACATCTTTATTTCAGCACTGCATTTAAAACCTTCAATCACACTAGATTTTTTAATTTTAAGAGTTGTAATAAATACTTACATGCACACAAATTTCCTACTTGAAAGACATTTTTAAATTTTGCACTACCCTTTGCACCTCTGAGAACATGTCTGGTTCTGAAGGCAGAGATGAATGAACAATGAATGGAGACATTAAGGTTTTTACAATAAATTTTTAATAAAGTATACCTTTTGCATCCTATACCCACATGTCTGTCTGTCTGTCTGTCTGTCTTCAGCATATACAGCACTGTTGGAACCTTTAAAAAAAAAATCCAGAACTGCAAGCTGCTACAAAGCACTTTGGTGCATAGTAAATACAGGTGAGCTAAAGGTCAAAGTGTGCTTGACGTGCACTGGCACATTGCTATGATTTGATGTAGATACAAGTAAATACATTTAGGCAGAATCTAGTTTAAGATCAAAGTCAAATGCACATGGGTTTAAAATTTTTGAACCTCATAAATTCTCTTTTGAAGTTCATAAAACCTTAATAAGCATTTTTTTCCCTTTTGAGAATGTGGTGTTTTCATTGTGCTTGTTTCTTCTTCTGAACCTACCTTTGTACTTCCAATTTTTGCTATTCCCATAAGAAGCATTCCTAAATCATTGTAACAGGTTAATAATCATAGAATCATAGAATCATAGAATCATAGAATCATTTAGGTTGGAAAAGACCTTTAAGATCATCCAGTCCAACAATTAACCTAACATTACCAACTCCACTACTAAATCTTGCCAGTCTGTCTGACAACTGCATGAGTTTTAGGATTTTTTTTTTTTTAGGTTAAATGTCATTTGATTAAAATCAGGTTTTCTGCAATAGACAATAGCTTTAAATTTGGAACAAAAATCTTATTAAGATAGGGTTTGTCACAGGCCTTTAGATCTAGAACCATAAAAAGACTATGGCTGGCAGATGTATCCAGCTTTTGTATTCAGGACACCATCTAGGCCAACCTCCTGCTTGAAGTAGGTCTAAATTCAAAGCTAGATCCAGATTTCTCTTTGCTTTTTTGGGCTGAGCTTTTAACATTTTGAAGATGAGGTCCCACTGCATCCCTGGACAAGGTGTTCCACACTTAATCATTCACAGTGTGAAGAGGTTTTTCTTTATATCTAATAATAATTTTCCTTCTGGCAACTTGTGCCTGTTGCTTCTTGTCCTGTGTACCTCAGAGAGGCAACTGGCATCTAACAATTGATTTTCTAGGCTAAACTGCTCATTCTAACTTTGTCTGGTTAGTAGACAGAAACAGAGATTTACACATTCAGTGATTCCCGCCAGTCATCTCTAGCACCATCTCAATGAGCTGAATCACCTCAGAAGGTGCCTATTTCTCTGACTGCAGCTGAAATACAGGTTTGTTTTAGATAAATAACTCTTTCTGGTAGCACAGCTTTACATTAAACTGAATACTAATGCATCACTGGGAATCAGGAAGAGATCCACAGTTATTTCCACCTTTGTATCTTTTTATATCTTTATGTCTTTTACACCTCAGTCATCAATGTTATATTAGGATGATGAGTCACACTTTCTTATTTGTAGTTTGTATATGAATCCTTTTACTTTTATTATTGATTTTCTCTGTTTTGACTGCAAGTGTTCTGATTCTATTCAAATATGGTCTGGCAATAAGTATTGAGTAAGTCTCGTCTTTTGTGTGTGAAGGGTTAAATGATGATTAAAACTTCTGGCAGCTAGAGAGAGAGTTTCATCATAAGGCTTATAAAACAAGGCTACTAAATAAATAAATAATTTTATATCAGCTTTCCATTTTGGAGTATTGGAAGATTGGATTGTTTTCATGGAGGACTTTCATGGTTAAGAGGCATGACAAATTTTAGAATACAATTACTTTAGTTGGGAGAACCTAGAAAGACTTTGTTTTGATTGATGATGAAGAAGTAGCCATCAAATTCTCATGTCTTCATTGGAAAACTGCAAGATTGTCACAGTCATTGTGCCATAGATAAATTGTCAGCGATGCATGGATGGTCAGTGAGTGCATTTGTGGGAGGACAGATGACTGTATTAACTTAAGCACGATAAGCAGCTCTTATTACTCATAATAAGAAAAAGTACTAGTTTATATTAATTTGATTTTTTTTCTATTCTATCCTACATGTTTTCTTTAAAACTTCTTCTGAAAATGAAAAGTATATTACAAACCAGGAAATATAAAATATTTTAACTCATTGAAAAAGGCTAAAAAAAGGGACTTTTTGGTGGTTCTTGTCAGACAATAGATTCAATTTCCAAATACTTTCAGGCAGTTTTCTAGTGATTTCCATATGTATGTTCTAAATATGTCAGATCCAGACAGTTTTCTTAAATTTTAATTTTTTTGGTCTGCCATTTTCTAGTGTTTCTAGTATACTGACCAAGATGAGGCTAAGATATTGTCGTGGTTTAGCCCCAGCCAGCAACTAAGCACCACGCAGCCGCTCGCTCACTCCCCCTACCCCAATGGGATGGGGGAGAGAATTGGAGGAGTAAGAGTGAGAAACACTCCTGGGTTCAGATAAGAACAGTTTAATAATTGAAATAAAGTAAAATAGTAATGCTAATAGTAACAGTATAATAATGATAATAATAATAATGATATACGAAGCAAGTGATGCACAATGCAATTGTTCACCACCCGCTGACCGATACTCAGACAGTTCCCGAGCAGCAATCACGGCTCCCTGGCCACCACCCCCCCCCCCCCCAAGTTTATATACTGAGCATGACGTCATATGGTATGGAATAGCCCTTTGGTCAGTTTGGATCAACTGTCCTGGCTGTGCCCCCTCCCAGTTTCTTGTGCGCCTGGCAGAGCATGGGAAGCTGAAAAAGTCCTTGACTAGCATAAGCAGTACTTAGCAACAACTAAAACATCAGTGTGTTATCAACATTCTTCTCCTACTAAATCCAAACCACAGCACTATGCCTGCTACTAGGAAGAAAATTAACTCTATCCCAGCCGAAACCAGGACAGATGTGGTGTAGGAAAGCGTCTTCAAAATCATGGTGGTTATTATACCAAATGAAGTGATGGAGGATTTTCTTTGTCACAGTAAATTAATTGGTCTCTCAACAAATATTGTGTTCCCAGGAAACACCAATAACTCTTATCCACTTTATTTATCCACTTGAAATTGTAGTTATTTCTTGAAATATAACTCTGCATTGACATGTATACATAAAAAAGTCTGCCTCTGTTGATAGCCCCTGTAAAGAAGTTTCATGGTCACAGTGCACAATATACACCCCTACTTTAGGGAAAGGAAATTTATAACAGAATTTTTTTCTAGTGAAAGGCATAGGACATGGGTCATATAATTTTTAAGTGCACTAGCAATAGATTTTGCATATCCCAAGCACACACTTTCTTCATAAATAACATATTCAATATAAAGACATTTCAAAGATCAGAAACCAAAGTTAACAGTTTTATACAGTTTACAGACAGAGGTGTGATACTGCATATATTTGATCCTTTACAGAATCTGAATTCATGATAGGGTGAAAGTATCTATATACACTCAGATGATAAGACTGTATTTTCAAAATGTGTAAGAGTGGTATTAATTTGTGTTTAAAGAATACGAGAAGTGTGTTTCAGCATTTAATTTTAGTTGAACTTTTAACATTTTTAAGTTGTTTTTCATTCCTCTGCTGTCTGACTTTACCTAAAAAAAGAGAAAAGGGAAAAGTTTGCTTTAGATTAAAAGAGTGAAATAAATCTCTCTTGTTCTTTTATATTTCCCCTGTCTTTCTGTAAGTTCAGTAGAAAACCCAAAATAAAACACTATAGGAAGTGAAAAATAGAAGAACGGCTAGAGCTACAATCAATTGCTGATACAGCCTTTGTCATTTTTCTTATATCTTAGTTATCTAGCATGGGGAAAACCTGGCTTCAGTTTTCTGTCATAGAAAATATGACTCTTTCACATCTTAAACATATGTTCTCTTCTCTGATCTCACATTTTCCTTCTGATCTGAATTGTTGCTCTTGTAGCCCCTTGGAACAAATGAAATTGATTCCAAGAAAACTATCTAGAGAAAATGATTTGAAGTTGCTAGTAATTTTGAAGTTACCTAAGCTGCAATGTTACAGAGTTCAACTTTCTTCAAAACATATTTTGCAGCTGGTATCTTGGAGTCTTTGAGAGACAGTCAAGTTAAAAAATGCCAATGATGCAGCAAATTCCAGGGAACTTCGAAGTGATTATATTTCCAGATTCTACTGTCAGCTTGATATTGTCCTCCAGAATCTTGTCTATGCGTTGCCTTCAGGCTTTGTAACTGATAGATGGAACAGGGAAAAAATGTCATTAAATATCCAATTTTGACTATGGGCATGTACAAACGCTTTCAGATTTTCTTTTTATGTATGCTTGCTTTCAGCTTTGTTTAAAATATAATATAGCTGGAAAGAAGTCTTAGCAATGCAGAAAGGAAATGAATATAGACTAGAATATCAGATTAGAGAAGCAGTTAATTTTATTAAATTACTCAAGGGAGAGATTGATTTTTTATCTAATATAACTGTGTGGATGACATTTCATAGTTACCAAGAACAGGTTACCAAAAGTATTCTGTGAATACTTTGTAGTGTTACAGCTGTCCAAGTAAATGAAACATTTCTGGAAAAGTTTCTAAGTAATGGAATTAGTCCCTGTTTACATGACTGTGATTGAGTCTAATATTTTATACAACATTCAGATGTAAACTCCTATTTCAGTATAAAAGCACTGTAAATTGGAATAAGTTTTCTTTACTGATAAAATTTCAAAACAATGAAAGAAACAAAAAAGTGTCTAATTCAAATTCAGCTGAACCTGATTCTATGATTCTGCAAAAGGCAATTCTTAGAATCTACACCAAACAAATCCTTTGAAATGCACACACACAAAATCAGCTTTCAGTGCTCAGTTACTTCATTAATTTTGTGCACTAGACAAGTGCAAATAATGTGGAGTTGTCTAGCTCTGTTATTACTTTAGTGTGGGTTTTTTTGTATGGGAGGCTTTTTCTTTTTAAATTTCTAAAATGCCCTGTTATCAGTAATCAATGTTTTAAGTATATATTTTGAAACTACTTAAATTCATCAGCAGTTAGGTCCACAAATAATTTCTTTAGTATAGGGTGAGCTTTAGTTAGCATAAGCAATAAAAACTTCAAAATAAGAGATTGTTCAGGAATTCTAAAGTACCAAAACACTGCAGCTGGACTCTTAGCAGATGTCATTATTGCCTTGAATAATTAACAGTCACACACGGCTAGCTCCGTTTTGGGGCCAGCCTTGTTTAATTGTCAATGATCTAGATGAGGGGATTGAGTGCACCCTCGGTAAGTTTGCAGATGACACCAAATTGGGTGGGAGTGTCGATCTGCTTGAGGGTAAAATGGCCCTGCAGAGGGACCTGGGCAGGCTGGACTGATGGGCTGAGCCCAACGGGATGAGATTCAACAAGGCCAAGTGCTGGATCCTGCACTTCGGTCACAACAACCCCATGCAACGCTACAGGCTTGGGGAAGAGTGGCTGGAAAGATGCCTGGCTGAAAAGAACCTAGGGGTGTTGTTTGACAGCCAGCTGAAGATGAGCCAGCAGTGTGCCCAGGTGGCCAAGAAGGCCAACCGCATCCTGGCCTGTATCAGGAATAGTGTGGCCAGCAGGAGCAGGGAGGTGATTGTTCCCCTGTACTCGGCGCTGGTGACTCTGCACCTGGAATACTGTGTCCAGTTTTGGGCCCCTCAATACAAGAAAGACATTGCATTGCTGGAGCGTGTTCAGAAAAGGGCAACAAGGCTGGTGAAGGGTCTGGAGCACAAATCTTATGAGGAGCGGCTGAGGGAACTGGGGTTGTTTAGCCTAGAGAAGAGGAGGGAGATCTTATTGTACTCTACAACTACCTGAAGGGAGGTTGTAGTGAGGGGGGTGTTGGTCTCTTCTCCCAAGTAGTTAGCAATAGGACAAGAGGAAATGGGCTCAAGCTGTGTCAGGGCAGGTTTAGATTGGATATTAGGAAAAATTTCTTCATGGAAAAGGTAGTCAAGCATTGGAAGAGGCTGCCCAGAGAGGTGGTGGAGTCCCCATCCCTGGAAGTGTTCAAAAAACGTGTAGATATGGCACTTCGGGACGTGGTTTAGTCTAGTCTACCCTTAATTGGTTTAGTGGTAGACTTGGTAATGTTAGATTAATGGTTGGACTGGATGATCTTAAAGGTCTTTTCCAACCTAAACAATTCTATGATTTTATTAATATTTTTCTTTCCTTTGAAGAAAATAAATAGGAAAATATCAGAAATAGTAATATATGCAACTGTGTACATTTGGCCTAAAGATCAGTAAGGACATCCTTTGAACACATTAATCAAATTAAATGCTGTTTATGTATAACTTGACCATGGTCTTATAATATATGTTGCTCAGTATTTACCAGGCAAAGAATGCCTTGACAATGAGGATAGGTAAAGAGCAAGGGTTTCAAAGTTTTTTCATCAAAGATATTAGTTTATATTATTATTTTAGGAAAGCAAACCAACTAGATGGAGCTCAGAGAGAAACTGCTGTTGATACATTTAAAAAAGAAAAAAAAAAAAAAAAAAGAACTGGTTTAATAGTATCTAGTTTCCATAAACAAGGGCTGTCATGATGAACATTTACAGGAAAGTTTTGAAAGCCCATTATATTAATATTGTGTAAGCCATAGAGACCAGCAAGGTAAGCAACATAGCAAAATGTGTTTGGATCTTTCTCATTTCATGAAGAGCTGTGCAAAATATTACAGCAATGTTTCAACTTGTCCTTCCATTCTTCTAGAGAATTATTCTCCAGTATGCTGATGGGAATTGCTTTGTACAATGATCTTAATAGTAATAATGTGGTGCAAAGATGTCTGGGACAAGACCTCTTCTTATATCAAGTATGGTAAATGTTTCGTTTTTGTTTTTCTCCTGCCACATTGAAGGCTGTGCTATAGCACTACAGCAAAAAAACTCCTCCTACGCAATTTTAATTTGTTTTGTTAAATAAGGCTTTTTTTTTTTTTGATGAATACAGTCATCACACCATTTCTTCTTCTTCTGCTCCTCCCTTCAATACTTAAAAGACTAAAACTCATCTGTGACAGTGAAGCCTACATAAATTGGTGAGATATACATAGGAGATAAACTGTGAAATTCTTTTACCCTTTTCACCTCTCTCCAGTAACTGTATGACAATTTTCACCTCTACTGCTATTAAGTGTCTTAAGCTTATAATAAGAAATGCAGATAAGGTATGCCATTGACACTGTTTTCACACATCCAGTAAAATTTATACTCTGTCTACCATCTTGTTTTGTGAAGACAACTACTACGGAAATACAAATGATAATTTTTGGAAACATCTGTCGAAATTCAAAAGAAGGTTGCCTAAAAAATTTTGTTAATACCCATCTGCTCCAGGTTATCTGTCCCACACCTCTGCAATGTCTTTATCCCATGTATACCAGCTGTTGCTATTGCTGTGGTTGTGGGTCTTGATTATTATTACATTTGTAAAATTGCATTTACTCTTTCTCAAAATTACCTTTCGCTTTCATATTATTTTCAATTTCTTGTATGCAAACATTTGTCAGAATGTTTTTTCTTTCATCATTAAAAATAGCTTCATTCCATGGAAACTGATATTTAGAGTGTTTATCTATCTGTGAAAATTATTGCATATGCATATAGCCCACTAACCCTACTTTACGAAGTTTGTCATATGTTTTGACTATATAGATGCTCTTCAATCTATTACGCTGAAAATCTTTCCCCTGTAGACTAGCTCATTTTCCTTTCTGTTTGAGAAGTAATAGCCATTTGGTATGAATTCTCTCAGGCACACACAGAGGAATGTTAATTGCAGAAGCTTAAGACGCAACTAGGAACTTATTGTTAAATGTACAAGTAGTTGAAAAGAACAAGGCAGATCCTGAAAAATGGAGGAGGTACTTAAATCATATATTGAAGTATATAGTCTTGACTGTATCATACTAATGACAGTGCAGTATGGAATATTTAGAAATTCTTGTACATAGTAAGCAATACTTTGTGGAAACAAAGCAGAAATTCTGTAGGAGAATGAACAGAAACTCAGAGCTGTCCTCTAGGATTCTCAGAAAAAGGCTAATCCACTGAAGTAGACTTCCTGTACTCTTCCTTGTTCTCATTCACAGAATCATAGAATCATAGAATGCTTTGGGTTGGAAGGGACCTTTAGAGGTCATCTAGCCCAACCCCCCTGCAGTGAGCAGGGACAGCTTTAACTCCATCAGGTTGCTCAGAGCCCCGTCCAACCTCACCTTGAATGTTTCTAGGGATGGGGCCTCCACCACCTCTCTGGGCAACCTGTTCCAGTGCTTCACCACCCTCATTGTAAAAGATTGCCTTCTTATGTGCAGTCTAAATCTATTCTTTAGTTTAAATCCATTATTCCTTGTTCTGTCACAACAGGCTTTGCTAAAAAGATTGTCCTCACCTTTCCTGTATGCCCCCTTTAAGTACTGGAAGGCTGCAATAAGGTCTCCCTGCAGCCTTCTCTTCTCCAGGCTGAACAACCCCAACCCTCTCAGCCTGTCCTCATAGGAGAGGTGCTCCAGCCCTTGGATCATTTTGGTGGCCCTCCTCTGGACCCGCTCCAGCAGGTCGATGCCCTTCTTGTGCTGAGGGCCCCAGAGCTGGACGCAGTACTCCAGGTGAGGTCTCACCAGAGCAGAGCAGAGGGGCAGAATCCCCTCCCTCGACCTGCTGGCCACGCTGCTTTTGATGCATCCCAGGATTCGGTTGGCTTTCTGGGCTGCAAGCGCACATTGCCGGCTCATGTCCAGCATTTCACCTACCAGTACCCCCAAGTCCTTCTGCACAGGGCTGCTCTCGATCTCTTCATCCCCCAGCCAAGAAGTTCAAGAGGTTATAAAATATGGTTAAAGTTACTCAGTTGCTTATTGGTTCTAATTTAATGTTTTGGTTTTAAGGAGTATTTTACTTAATGACAGGGAAGAATGCTGAATGGAACAGGAAAACTCACCTGATTAACAAGTGGCTCAGAGGCTGGTGCCATCAGGGGAATTTTGGTTTTTTTGATCATGGGGAGGTTTACACGGCACCGGACCTGCTGGCAACAGATGGAGATCGGCTGTCTCCAAAGGGGGAAAGGATTCTCACCCATGAGTTGGCGGGACTCATTGAGACAGCTTTAAACTAAGTTTGAAGGGGGAAGGGGATAAAAACAGGCTCATTAGAGAGGAGCTCAGGGGCAGCATGGCGACGTTGGGGGTGAAATCGATAGCCCAGCTCAAGCGCATCTACACCAATGCATGTAGCATGGGCAACAAACAGGAGGAGCTGGAAGCCCTTGTGCAGCAGGATAGCTATGACATAGTTGCCATCACAGGAACGTGGTGGGATGACTCTCATGACTGGAGTGCTTCGCTGGATGGCTATAAGCTCTTCAGAAGGGATAGACATGGAAGGAGAGGCAGTGAGGTGGCTCTGTATGTTTGGGAGTGTTTTGACTGTATAGAGCTTGACAGTGGCGATGATAAGGTCAATTGCTTATGGGTAAGGATGAGGGGGAAGGCCAACAAGGCAGATGTCCTTCTGGGATTCTGCTATAGATCACCCAACCAGGATGTAGAAATAGATGAAGCATTCTATAAGCGGCTGGCAGAAGTCTCGCAATCGCTAGCCCGTGTTCTCGTGGGGGACTTCAACTTGCCAGATATCTGCTGGAAATACAACACAGTGGAGAGGCAACAGTCTAGAAAGTTCCTAGAGTATGTAGAAGATAACTTCCTGATGCAGCTGGTAAGTAAGCCTACCAGGGGAGGTGCCTCACTTGACCTGCTGTTTACAAACAGAGAAGGACTCATGGGAGATGTCGTGGTTGGAGGCCATCTTGGGCTTAGCGACCATGATATGACAGAGTTCTCAATTCTTGGTGAAGTAGGGAGGAGGGGCAGCAAAACTGTTACCATGGACTTCCAGAGGGCAGACTTTGGGCTGTTCAGGAGGATGGTTGGGAAAGTCCCTTGGCAGGCAGTCCTGAAGTGCAAAGGGGTCTAGTAAGGCTGGGCCTTCTTCAAGCAGGAAGTTTTAAAGGTGCAGGAGTGGGCTGTCCCCATGTGCTGTAAGACCAACCAGCAGGGAAGATGACCAGCCTGCCTGAACAGGGAGCTTTTGCTGGCACACAGGGAAAAAAGGAGAGTCTACCACCTTTGGAAGAAGGGGCGGGCAACTCAGAAAGAGTACAGGGATCTTGTTAGGTCATGCAGGGAGGAAATTAGAAAAGCAAAAGCCCAGCTAGAACTCAATCTGGCCACTGTTGTAAGAGATAATAAAAAATGTTTTTACAAGTACATCAACAATAAAAAGAGAGCCAAGGAGAATCTCCACCCTTTTCTGAATGCGGGGGGGAACATTGTCACTGAGAACAAGGCAAAGGCTGAGGTACTTAATGCCTTCCTTGCCTCTGTGTTTAACAGCCAGACCAGTTATCCCCATGGTTTTCAGCCCCCTGGCTGAAAGACAGGGACGGGGACCAGAATGGAGCCCTCATAGTCCAGGAGGAAGCAGTTAATGACCTGGTATGCCACCTGGACACTCACAAGTCTATGGGGCTGGATAGGATCCACCTGAGAGTACTGAGGCAGCTGGCAGAGAGCTCACCAAGCCACTTTCCATCATCTATCAGCAGTCCTGGTTAACAGGGGACATCCCTGATGACTGGAGGCTTGCCAATGTGATGCCCATCTACAAGAAGGGCCGGAAGGAGGATCCTGGGAACTACAGGCCTGTCAGCCTGACCTCCGTGCCAGGAAAGATTATAGAGCGGTTCATCTTGAGTGAACTCAACAGGCTTGTGCAGGCTAACCAGGGGATCAGGCTGAAACAGCACGGGTTCATGAAAGGCAGGTCCTGCTTGACCAACCTGATCTCCTTTTATGACCTGGTGACCTGCCTGGTGGATGAAGGAAAGGCTGTGGATGTCCTCTGCCTGGACTTTAGCAAAGCCTTTGACACTGTCTCCCATAGCATTCTCCTTAGGAAGCTGGCAGCTCATGGCTTCAAAGGGTGTAGTCTTCACTGGGTAAAAAACTGGTTGGGTGGCCAAGCCCAGAGAGTAGTGGTGAATGGAGTTAAGTCCAGTTGGCGGCCTGTCTTGAGCGGTGTTCCCCAGGGCTCCGTTTTGGGGCCAGTCTTGTTTAATATCTTTATCAATGATCTGGATGAGGGGATTGAGTGCACCCTCGGTAAGTTTGCAGATGACACCAAATTGGGTGGGAGTGTCGATCTGCTGGAGGGTAAAATGGCCCTGCAGAGGGACCTGGACAGGCTGGACTGATGGGCCAAGGCCGGTTATATGAGGTTCAACAAGGCTAAGTGACAGGTCCTGCACTTCAGTCACAACAACCCCATGCAATGCTACAGGCTTGGGGAAGAGTGGCTGGAAAGATGCCTGGCTGAAAAGGACCTGGCGGTGTTGTTTGACAGCCAGCTGAACATGAGCCAGCAGTGTGGCCAGGTGGCCAAGAAGACCAACAGCATCCTGGCTTTTGTCAGGAATAGTGTGGCCAGCAGGAGCAGGGGGGTGATTGTCCCCCTGTACTCAGCGCTGGTGAGGCCACACCTGGAATACTGTGTCCAGTTTTGGGCCCCTCAATACAAGAAAGACATTGCATTGCTGGAGCGTGTTCAGAAAAGGGCAACAAGGCTGGTGAAGGGTCTGGAGCACAAATCTTATGAGGAGCGGCTGAGGGAACTGGGGTTGTTTAGTCTGGAGAAGAGGAGGGAGATCTTATTGTACTCTACAACTACCTGAAAGGAGGTTGTAGTGAGGTGGGTGTTGGTCTCTTCTCCCAAGTAGTTAGCAATAGGACAAGAGGAAATGGGCTCAAGCTGCGCCAGGGGAGGTTTAGATTGGATATTAGGGAAAACATCTTCACCAAAAGGGATGTCAAGCATTGGAAGAGGCTGCCCAGAGAGGTGGTGGAGTCCCCATCCCTGGAAGTGTTCAAAAAACAGGTAGATGTGGCACTTTGGGACATGGTTTAGTGGGCATGGTGGTGTTGGGTTGATGATTGGACTGATGATCTTAGAGATCCTTTCCAACCTTAATGATTCCTAGTTTTTACTTTCATTCAAAATAATCCAGCCACCAAGCCAGGAAACACGAAATTGCTACTTTACCCTTAATTGGTTTAGTGGTGGACTTGGTAGTGTTAGGTTAATGGTTGGACTGGATGATCTTAAAGATCTTTTCCAACCTAAACGATTCTATGATTCTATGATTCTATGATCATCTTTAGACAGACACAATATTGTAACGTGTATTGCACAACAGTATTTGCATAATGTTCTGCTAACAAACAGTACTTTAAATTTAAGGATTAAAAACATGGAAGATGAAAAGTTTAAGGTTTAATAAAGCTGGAATATACTCTGTGTGAGCATGTGAAATATTGTAATTACTGTATCTAATTGTTAAACTGTATGTTTCAGATTATTCTTGACTCTTCAATATCTCCTGTGGCTGACAAGTTTCAGTATTAATTACCAGCCAGTTTTTTAATTGTATATATAGGATTTCTCAGTGAGAAGCAAAATTCATTCTCATTATTCTTTAACTAATATGGTAACAAATGAGGCTGCAGTGAAAATCTAAGAGTATCATCAGCAGAAAGTGTTCTAAATCCAGCCAATTGCATCAGGAAGACATCATATGTTCAGTGGCCATGATAGAGGCAAAGAAAACTGCTCTTTTTTCTGTGCTCAAGAATCTGTGATTACTGGGCAGGTGGAAATGTTCCAATATGTCTGAGCTTGCTCACGGGTAATCTGTCTGACAACACAGATTTCCACACCATCATCAATGTAAGAGATCTTAATCCTGGCAGCAATTTAAACAATAGTATGGACAATGACATGGTGGGATTCAACAGCAGATGGCAAATACATTATTTTAAAAAAATCCAGATATAAACTGTAGAGTGTATCTGTACAGCGTGCATCAGTGAAGGATCTCTGCCACATAACCCTTGATGAGGGGAAAACAAATTACATTAATACAGGCAGGGGAAACATTGAATTAACTAAAAGGACATTTAGCTTACTGTACATCCTAGTCCACAATCATCATTCTAGCACCCTCCTTGGCAATTGTAGATTTTCCCACAAAGAATCCAGCTGAAGGTCCTCCAGTTTTTTTATTCTCTAATGATTGTTGAAGACTGGGTCTTGTGCTCTAAGTGACATCTTTGAATCCTTCCACTAGGCAGTTCATATAATATCAAGGATATGTAGTCCCCATTAGGAAACAGCAAACCAATAATTTTCTAGTATCCATAGAGAAGGAAGACTGCATTTTTTCCAGTAAAAATTTTGTAAATAGTCTGGGATTAAGCCTTGTCTTCCAATTAAAACAAACAAGCAAGCAAACAAAACCTAATAAAAGTAAGGTAGTCTCAAAGAACTGAACAGAGGATATGTAGCATCAGACCAGCGCTTTCTCTCCAGCCTCAAAACCATCAGGTATAAGAATACTCTCCTTTGAATCTAGTTAGATGATTTAGGAGACATTTTATGGTGCAGTATTGATACTGCCATTGGCATGTACATATATTTGTTGTAACTGAATAACAAGTATGTTCTTACTTGTTAATCTCAATTCCCTCTCTGGTAAAATTCATGGAATAAGTATTTACTTTTGTATCCTAATAAGTTCATGTGTCTGTCTCTAAAATTACATTTTTGTGAATAATTAGACAATTGCAATTGCAATTATGGAACTGTGTTCCAAAGCTTTTTACTTTTTGTAGCTCTACTTGGGCTGTCTTGGAGCATTATAGAGTCATTTTTTGGAGGCATCTCTTACTGTGTCAGGAACGGTGATCCTTTTTAGAGTACAGTCTAAGAATTTTTTCCTACCAGAGACAGTTCTTGGAAGACATGAAGAAACAGCAGTGTCGTTTGGGGGGGGAGGGGTCGGGGTCAGTCTGTGTGTGTACAAAAAGGGGAAAGAAAAAAGGGTATAAAATAAACTTTTCATTTCAGCTTTCAATAAGAAAAAAATACTTAAATTTCCTATAGGTATTGCAAATAATGTTACAAGTTTCAGTGGCTAAACATCTGTTAAGACCTTACTGCTGTACCAAAAACTATTTTAATAAAAATTGTGATAAAACTATTTATATGCATAGTAGTCTAAGACTCTTTATGACACCAGCAAGACACTACTACTTTCTTGACAATCTCTGATAAAGAGCTGATATTTTAAATCAGCTTTTTATGCCACAGGTCCATCAATTTCCAAACAAAGTGTGAAATCTCTACATACTGTATTTCTTTTACAGCATGAGTGGCTCACAGAAATAAGCTGTTTGGAGATTACCACAAAACCAAAAAGAACAGTCTGGAAAACAATTAGAAATGTAGGTGGATAGGTGATTAATTTTTTCTTGAAGTTAGTTTATAGGGTACTTTCCCTCTCCAAAAAACTGTAAACAGAGTTCTGGCTGGAGATGTTGCAGTAGACATTTTATAGTGAATCCTTTTAGAAAAAGCTTAATATATATGAATAGTGAAAGTCAACACCTCCACTAATCTTTCCATACAATGTCAAAACCCAGAATGCAAACTTCTATTACTCAGTGAAGTAAAGGGAAAAAGATGTACAGTATGAGAAAAGTAATCTGCAAGGTAAATTATTATTGTTTTTTCTGGGCACATCTACAAAATTTGATGAGATTTCTTTTTCTCCCAAGGTTTTTAAAAATTATTTTTAAATAAATCTGTACAATGTCACTACATTTGAATACTGTTTCAATTTAATAGAACATATATATAAATAGATTTAGTGTAAATGTTCATATGGACTTCATATGGACTATGAATATTCATATGAAATATTTGGATTTTGAATACTGCATGTCTCATCATCCAAGTTAAACTGCCTTTAAGAGAATTAAATTCAGCAGTCTGAGTAATGGTGAGATAAACTTTCATTAACAATTAAAACAGTACAATCCTCAGGCATTTTATGGCCACCTGTGATTTACTTGTTAATGTACCTGAAAGCCGTCCATAGAAATACGTGTCAATGTACAAGATGGATTAATATAACTAAAAATTAGTGCTCTCTGATAAGGCCAAAGAATTGTATTGGGAGTTCATTTCTAGCTAAATTACCCATTATATGGAAACAAATTAGAATGGCGAAAGGAACAGTGTTTCAGCAACAGGAACAAGAGAACACAGATGATATTGGGGTGGTGTTTTTTTAATACTGTACTTGTTCCCTGGGAAGTAACCTTGAATCTATGATTACCAGCACTACTAAAATGCTAGTAGCAATTTAATTGGACTTCTAGAAATTTTGCAAGGAAGTTGCTTCTGTTACTAACTGAAATACTTTGGTATTGTCCATTGTGTTAACTATTGGTTGAACATTTTCTTGAAACACACATTTTCTCTGCATTGACAATAACAACAGCAAAGATACTAATTCACAGTTTAAATTTTTGCTTTGAATTTCTTTACTTCTGTTCTTGTTTTAAGTGCATTCCACACATGTGTGGGTTTGGGTTTTTTAAAATATATCTTATGGAAGAAATCCAGAGCTAAGTGTGTCATATTTTCTAATGTTCTAGATATTGTGTGAGCTATAAATGAGACTAACTGAATTTTGTATTTATAACTAATACAGTGGTTTCTTAGGAAAAATCTGAAAAAAAATGAAGAAAACTTGTCTACAGTCTAATGAACAGTATCTTTGTTTATTTCAAAAAACTCAATACAAAAAATAAAACACATCCTTGTAGATAATCAGGATCAACAAAAAAAATAGAAATGTATGTGTATACACATATGCACATATATGTATATTTACATGTATATGTACAGGATTCTAGTTAGGCTGTTTAGTCTATGATCTATCAGCTTTCATCAATACAAAAATGTGAATGTTTCTTTGTTCCTTTTCTTTTCATCCCATGAATTTTGCTTTAGTAACAAGAAGTGCATGTTAAACTTTGTTTCTTAAGGAAGGAAAATCCTAGGAAATAAAATATTGACTGGAAAAGAAATATAAATACAGAAAATATTTTCATGTTAATTAAATTTCCCCTTTCTGGCAGTCAAAGAGAGATGGTCTGTCATGTAGTCTATTCCCCTTATTGTTTCAGATAATAGACAGTTGGAATAAAGATGTGAATAAGGAATGTGTTTGTACACCTTTATTCTAAATAATGTATCATTACTGGATTTTTTTCTTGCAGAATTGGACAGAATTTATTTGCCCTCTAGGAGAGTACTGGTTTTGTTTATCAATAGGATTCTGCAACAAATGAATTAATCATTATGATTGTTATCATACAGTATTCCAACCATATATTTATTTCATTTGTATAGAACAGTATGTTTGGCAATCAAATAGACTGTTTGATCTCTTTCCCTGTTGATTATTTAAAGTCTGTTATTACTGAAAGTTTGTTTGCCATGTTTATGAAGCCAAAATTCTTGTGCAAAGAAAATTGTTATATTCACACCCATAAGGTACTGTAGAGATATACTATTTTTATTAAACTGGATGATATTTCACATTTACATTAAGAAAATAATTTGGAATTTGTGTGGAATGTGACTGCAACGTAGGATTCAGTTAAGACTGACACTTAAATTTAGGTATATACAACCACATGTCAACATATAAGCTTCCCTGATAGCTAACATTACCAGCGGAACCCAAAGAGCTCTGATGCCTAAAGGCATAGTTCAGCTATCTAGACATAGTTTTAGTCAACATAAAATATAATGTAGTCTCTGGCTGCCATTCCAGCAAGTCACGGGTTCTCCCATAGGCTCCATGTCACATCTGCCAGCGTTGTGTGAGTGAGAAACCATTCAGTGCTGCAAGTGGTACTTGACATTTCTGTTTAGGAAACGACATTCCATGTTGTCGTGGTTTAACCCCACTCAGCAGCTAAGTACCGCACAGCCACTCGCTCACCTTCCCCCACCAGCCCCAGTGGGATGGGAGAGGTAATCGGAAAAAAAAAGTAAAACCCGTGGGTTGAGATAAAGGCAGTTTAATAGGACAGCAGAGGAAAAGAAAATAATAATAATAATAATAATAATAATAATAATAATAATAATAATGACAAAATGCATAAAACCAGTGATGCACAATGCAATTGCCCACCACCCGCTGACTGATGCCCAGCCAGCCCGTGAGCAGAGATCACTGCCCCCCAGCTAACTCCCCCCAGTTTATGTACTGAGCATGACGTCATATGGTATGGAATATCCCTTTGGCCAGTTTGGACCACCTGTCCTGGCTGTGCTCCCTCCCAGATTTTTGCACCTGGCAGAGCATGGGAAGCTGAAGAGTACTTGACCAGTGTAAGCAGTACTTAGCAACAACTAAAACATCAGTGTGTTATCAGCATTATTCTCATACTAAATCCAAAACACAGCACTATACCAGCTACTAGCAAGAAAATTAACTCTATTGCAGCCAAAACCAGGACACATGTATAATACCTAGGCAGGCAAATCATTATCCTGTTGACTGCATTTTCTGGCTCTTCATTGATTAGAGGATTAGACACCAAGTTCACACATATATACCTTATATTAGGTTTTTTAACTCTGTGATGAAACCCATCCAACCTGTCATATCATCTCTGGATGTGAGCCACATCCTTCATCAGCCTGGTCTCTGGTTATGTGGTGTTTCTAAATATTCATATTATCACTCTAAATCTCTTTAGTTTCCTTCACTCATGTGACTATAACAAAGAGATTATATGATAAACAGAATATTAAGAATAACAAGCAAAACAACTATAAAGAATCAGAAAATTAACAAAATGTATAATGCAAAATAATATAAGGAGAATAATTATAACTATTATCAGGAGAGAATGCGTGATATTAGTCAATAAATAATTTGAACACACATTTATTCCGTTCTTATTTTGATAAAAAAATTAAAGTAGTAATTAATAGTGCAATGTTTATCATGAATCATAGAATCATGGAATCATTTGGGTTGGAAAAGACCTTTAAGATCAACCAGTCCAACCATTAACCTAACACTACCAAGTCCACCACTAAACCAATTAAGGGTAGAGTAATAATTCCATGTTTCCTGGCTTGGTGGCTGGATTATTTTTAATGAAAGTGAACACTAGGAGTAATTAAGGTTGGAAAGGGTTTCTAAGATCTTCAGTCCAACCATCAACCCAATAAAAAGTTCATCCCTCAAGACAACTCCAGTGTTACCGTAACTATTCCACAAGGCAGAATTTTATTCATTTTCGGTAATCCCCAGATCCTTGAATTCAGTGAATGCTGTGTTTGTGGATCTAAGAGCAGAATTTATAAATATACATCCTATCACTGATTATGTCTGAGAAAAATGCATTCCTTGTAGAACATTTTGTTTGTATTTTATCCAGTAACCACTTAATACAAAATTCATACCAAGTCCAGGGAGACAGGACTTCTGTTTCCAGTTGAAAATGCTCTTCTCTGGCTACAGATACATGATCCTCTTCTTTGCTCTTCAGCCTTGCATTTTTTGCTATGTTGAGACATATTCTCAGATGTGAAAACTGAGATACTGGAAAAGCACTAAATATTCCTTACATTGTCCTTAACAAAAAGCATCAGAGAACCCTGTTAAGATGTACTGCTTAGCAATGTATCTAACTGAGTCAAACAAAAGAACTCATGTGACTGCAAAAAAGACCTTGTCCCACCAATGCAAAGTGGAATAAATTTCCTGCATTCACTGGCATAGGGGAAAGCAACACCACCTCATTTGTCTTAGTTCTCTGAAATACACTTACTAAGCAAAACACTGTCCACCTGAATCTTATTTTTATTAGGTAATGTATAGCTGACATAGGCATTCTGAGTTTGGTCTGCAAAGTTTATATATCTTTTATAGAAAGGCAGATGGAATTGGTCAATTAAAAAAGACATCATTTCCTTTTTGAGCCCTGGGTAACTCCTAAGTAGGGCAGTAAGAATTCCATTTAATAGTAGTGGAGGAAGGAAAGAAGTACATACAACTGGCTACTTAGGAGAGTTAATACTATGTGTCATGTTTCCCCAATCTTCTCCTTCAGTTATGATGCTGAATCTAAAGACTAGTGGATAAACAACTTTTAATGGAGTTTCAATGCATTATGCATCTCATTTAAATAGAATGGAATAGTTCCAATTGGAAGGGACCTACGATGATCATCTAGTCCAACTGTCCGACCACTATAGGGCTGACCAAAAGTTAAAGCATGTTAAGGGCTTTGTCCAGTATCACATTAGAGTAAAATGTAGCAAAGAAATTTATGGTTATGTTACTAAACAGTTTCAAGGCAGATGTAAAAAGAGAAAAAAAAGCATAGAAAAACCTAGTGAACCCTCCATCTTTAATATGAGAAATGGAAAAAATTTATCCTTGGCTTGTTTAGAGAGCCATATCACAATGCATAACCCTGGGACTTAAGTTACAGGAAGTTCTACGTATTCTCCTATCCAATATTGGATGCAGCACTAAACGAACCTTTGTGTAGTGTTTTCTTTTTAAAATGATGATAATCATATTAGTTGTTCAATAGCCCAAATGATATCAAGCAACGGATGCAAGAATGAATCAAAAAAGAATAATTCTTTGAATACTTGATCTCTGTTTTGGTTTTAAGGTTCTTAAAAATATAACTGTTCATTGCTTGATCTGGAGGTTACTAAATTAGAATTTTCCCAATTGTCTATCTCAGTGTTAGCTGTGAGGAAAACTGAAAGACTGTGCCTGGGTTGTATAAAATTGAGAAACAAGCCCTTGACATCTTAAGCATGGTGAATACTTATTATGATTGTCATCTAGAAGACAGACAGGACCACTATCAAAGAGCTTGCATTTCTGTATCAAGTACACTGCTGAACTAATTTAAATTCATTGTATTTGTTACACTATAGTAAGTGTGCTGATGCCTTTCTATAGCTTTACTTTTCTCACCAAATAGCCATGTGAGAATGCAGGAACAAAATACATTAAAGTATTTTATAAAACAAAGAATCAAACCGTGGAATGCAATACAAAATGACATCTGCTTTTATGGTAAACACTCTTCATGCTTCTTGGAGTGTGTATTAATCAGGGATGTTGTAGCACAACCAAGAAAACATAAAAGAGCAGGTTCTTAGAGAAATGATTGTTACAGGATGGGTTTCTGAGCTTTACTAGAATATCATTAAGCTCTATACACTTTTCCTAATGGTAATTCAATTTTGCTTTGTTAGAAATAAATCTTAATTATGATGCTTATGTGGTACTTGTATAGCACTTAGGAAAACCCTATGTAAAAAGAACAATCACATACCTATTCTATAATAAGTGAAAGAGAATGAAAACTGAAAACAAAAATCTGTCATAAATTGGCTACATACAGAATAAATGGTGATAGAGCTGAATCCTTTATTCTTACTGTTTGAACTGAAAGAGACAAAATGTGATTTCATCCACTTACAGATAATGATTGGCACTGTATCAAGAAAATTGCCCAGCTACCAATATAAATCCCTAAAGAAAGCATCATTATTCAATGAAAACGTACAATCTAACTTTTTAAAACCCACCAGAAGTAAGTGACTGTGCTTTCTTACCTTGTTTTATATGTAAGATCCATAAAAAAAAGAATGTGGATCTGATGCTTAAAAACATAATAAAATTATGTTAGTGAAAACAAGGTTTTTTTCTGATACATTACTATGCAGTAGTAATTCAGTGAATGAGAATACTAGTGTCTGCCCCCCCAGTCCCATCTTTTTCTGGATACATATACAGCAAAATCATAGGAAATGCATGTTTTACATGGGGAGATGGGTTGCCTGGCAACAACATCAGTGTCAATTTCTCTTCAGTATGTAGTATGTGTTCATGTCTAGAAAGCTATTTATCTTCATTAGACCTAAGTAATTTAGGTTGTCAAGTCTCTGGTGACCATTAGGTATCTGATAACCATATATTTTGTGCTGTTACAAGCAAAATAAAAATAGCGTAAACTCTCTATCCTGTATTTCCAGATTATGGCACCATTAACACTGCATTGTTGCCTCCCTCTTCTTTGTTCCCTTTTCTGATTGGTATCCATTAAGTAAACTGTGCCGATGGAAAATGAAGACCAAGCTTTAATTACCAAGCTTCCTTTTAACTGTGGCATTGCTCTATGACTGTCTTAGCATGACCATGTCTTTTGCATTTCAGTTAAAAATTCTTAAGATACTTTTTTCCAGAGTATCACCCAATAAGACTGACAAACTGATTAAAGTCACTGAAGGCAGCTCTGGATCACTATGTACACAATTTCACTCTATTTGAAAAAAAGCAACCAAACAAACAAAAAACCCACCCCAAATCCAAACAACAACAAAACCCCTATATATCTCTACATGTCTATATATGTATATATATATACACATATATCTATAAATATGTATCTATGCACATATGTATCTGCATATGTGTATAAAACCCCCTGACATTTCTGCCCCAAAGCTTTGCTATGTCACAGTCATCTTGCAATGATTTATTCCTTTTCAGAAGAAAAAAGATATGCCATTGATCATAAGGTTTCTCAGGTGACATGGAGTATGGCACCTCTCATATTCATACAATTTCCAAAAATCCTTAGATAAATGTTTACCTCTGAAGGTGTTTCTTATGGTGTCATTAATTATATCTAGCTTACAAAAGCTTAACACTACACTTTCTTAAGAGACTGTTTCTAACTACAACATATGCCAAAGGATATAGAGAAACATAAAGAGGCTTAGAGCCACTTGAATGGGAAGGGAAAAAACAGTTTCTTCTTATTTAACCTGACCCTTTTACCCTTGTTGAATATGCTTCTGACAAAAGAGAGACTTTGTATAAAAATGCCAATATTAGCCATTTAAATGCTGCCAACATATGTGTGGAAATGAGTTTTTTTTCTTTATCTTTTCCAGTGTGTAATGTGAAGTGTCACAACAGATGAAAGGGAAACAAACTGGAAGTTCTGTTCTTTTAAATAACCTCATCTTACTTATATATACTATGCTTTTTTAACTGAACAGCATGGCTTGGGACTGTTGGAAACAAAACAAAAGGATGATCTGTGGATTGAATAGTTAGATTAAATATATGTATTCTTTTATTTTTTTTAAGTTAGTCTTCCATTCTCATGTGTTTAATTTGAATATCTGAGGTGACATACAGTAGCCTATCTCCAACAGTAGTTCTAAATGGTAAGATTATCTTATATTTGATATTTTTTTAAGAATGTTATATTTAAACAAATGGAAATTTAATGTATAAAAATTAATAAGTTTGGAAGAGGGATAGCAATTACAATAAACTAAGAGTAGGATTTTAGAAAAGGGAGAAAAGAAAGAAAAAGACTCAGAGATAGTTTAGGACACTATATGTGCATATCAGCTCCATATTAAGACATATTGACATGTCAACATGTAATGTGAAATAATGGAGTTCAACATCCTGAAGGGAGTGATGAAAACAAGTAGCAGGGTTTAGCACCCTGAGCTTCATTAGATTTTGGTTTATTCAGGGAACTGGTAGGTGGGATCTCATGGAAGACGGCTCTGAATGGCAAAGGAGAGCAGGAAAGCTGTCAGGTCTTTAAGGACATCATCCTTCAATTGCAAGAAAAGTCTATCCTGACACCCAGGAAATCAAGTATATAGATCAGGAGGCTGACTTGGCTAAGCAGGGAGCTCATATCAGAGCTTGAGCTGGATCCTGATGCTATGACCCTATGTGAGATAGATGTCTAAACCTCCATGACAGTCAGTGGAAATCCATAGCTCGATTCATTTATTTAAAATTAGACATCCAGGGCCATTTGAGTTGCCCTAATTTATTCAGTATATCTATATAGGAATAGCAGAACTTATAGGAGATCTGTGTCTTTCTGGAGTGGCAGCTGGTGGCCAGGCAGGATGCCACAAGGCATTTTGAATGCTACAGTCTATTTGTAGGCAAGAGAATTGAATACTTATTCAATACAGTAAAGAGACTGAAGAGTAGCTCAGTTTATCTTGTAGCACATGCTAAGGATGGATTTCTGTGTCCAGGCATGGATGTTTAAGGTTCTTTGAAATGTCCTAATATTACACTTGGTCTCGAGTAGCTAATCCTGAAGGGTGCAGGTATCTTACTTGCCCTTTGTCAAATGTGTCAAATACCCTTATTTGGAAACATCACTAGATGCCTATGTTTAGTCAGTTGACTTGCATCTTGTCAGGGGAATCATTGCGTCAGTTCTACTGACTAGATGTGTTAATGACAAAAAGAATTTAGACACTTCTTATATACAGATTTATATGTGTAAATGTCTCAGTTTTGAATGGAATCACTGAATCCAATCCAAGGATACATATATATTTTAATAACAAAGGTAATTCTGACTTTGAAAATGAAACACTATGCTTATAATTAGGGTGGTAACATGAAGTTGTTTGCAATAGTGCAATAATGGAAAAGCTAAATTTTCTGTACAAGCTATAGACTTTATATAAAAGGTAGATGGTGATGTATTCATACTACACAATTAAAAGACAATTTCATGATAAATGAGGAAAAGACTGACTGTTGGTGTCTAATATTAAACATTATTGGTGATGTAAATTTACTGTTATTGGTGATGTAAATTTACTGTAAGACAGTAAATTAGAAAATTACTTGGAATTTCATGGTAAGTATCAAGAAAATAATTCTGGTTGATGCAGCAAAGAAAAGAGGCAGTAAATAGGCTGTAGTCTGGAAACAGGTACCAGAGTGTAGGTAGCAGAGAAGGTTATTTAAATGCTAGGTTACAATATGATCAAATACTTTGAAACTAGATAAAATTTAAAGAAATAAGATTTTTTTTTAAAGTATAAATAACTGATGCATCAGCCAGCCAAGTCTGTGGAGAATTCTTAAACACTCATAAATTTTAAAGCAAATCATCCATACTTCCCTACAAAGATATGTTCTCATTCAGATTAGAATTAATTAAATTAAGTCCATTGGACAGGGATTTAGATACATAAGGACAATCATGACTTATTCCTTCTGTATTTATAATTCATAAATCAATAAATGTTTGCTTTTTTGAAACTGGTTACAAATTAGAAAACAAGCACATAAGATTTTTTTCCTGGAGACTAGAAAAATAATATGCTCCTGTTACTCTTTTCCAACTGCTTCCTTAGTTCTCTCAGCTTTATTTATTTGCTTAAGACATTTCCCTTAAACACTTAACCAATTACATTCGAGATAACATTTCAAAGGCATGGTCCTATTTCTTACAAGAAGAACCAGGAAGTTTACAATATGCATAGCTTTGTTAGGTCTGTATGAGTGGTCCAAGGTGCTGAATTCATCAGACAGGGATGTTCTGTTTTCTAGAAGTGTGATTCACTTCACCAAGCTCATACTAGTACTTGAGTTTTATTTGTAAAAGCCAATACTCTCGTAATTGCACAATGTTTTCAGAATCAATAAGGACTTTGGTTTTTTTCTTGTAATTCTACTGACTACATAACATCATGAAGTTGCTTTGCCTGGATTTTTAACTGAGTCATACGTAAGAACATATGAACTTTTCTTTTTGTATTGCTATCTACTAAGACATGTAGTTTTAGCACTTTGAGATAGATGGATAAGTAAATAGATAGATAGATAGATAGAAAGGTGGATGCTTTCAGTATGGCAGCTCCCATGTGACTACTAGGTTTTCAGTTATCCAGGGCAGGATTCACACATATGTATTCTGGGATTGGGCAGAATTCACACATACAATATTCCTGGATTGGTCATATACATTACAGTTTCTCCCCCTTTTTGAGATAATCGTGTTGTTCTCACTCCTTTTCAAGATTCCTTCCCATGAGCTGGTAAGTATTATGCAGAGTTTCCTTATATCAGACTAAATCTGTTGTTATGGGTAACAGCCCCATGATTTCCATTCATATATCTTGAACTTTTCCTGTCCTTGCATAAGGGATTGTATACAGTATGGTATTCTTCATGTCAACTCCCAAACCTTAGTGTTAACCATCCTCAGTTACGCTTTGTCTCCCCAAACATATGTTTAATATTATTGTCACTGTTTTTCCTGCAAGTCAGCAAATATACAGCAAAGACTCATGATGTGTCCCTATATAAGCAGCATTGTTACATAAGTTTGTAAGATTCTTTTGTATTGGGATTTCAATTTAACCTCTGCTGCTTTGACATAGTCCCTTATTATAGCTTGCTTTCTGAGAAGATATATTAAACAATAGTAAAAATCGATGATACAATGTTGTCTAGATGCATTGCACCATATATTGGGTATGTCATAATCCTTCATTAAAATCCCATTATGTCATGTTTATTGAAGGCTTGGCATCTTAAAATAATATTAGCAGCTTTTTCTCGTCTTTCAGATATTTTTGTTATACATCAAAGTTGTGGTTTTGTGCATTCCTTACCATATTATATTAGTTGTCTAAAAGTAGTTTGCACAAAATGAACTATTAATGTGATCTTGATTTCCTAACTTAACAAATGTGCACCTATCCAAATAAATTTGAACATTTCCCATTTGAAGTCTTTTTTGTTAAAAAAAAAAAAAAAATCATCATCATCATCATCATCATCTTACAGAGTTACAGCACCACACAGATTTTCCTGATTCATTTCTCCTGAGACAAAGTAATGCTGCTGTCACAGTGATCATTTACATATTTATTCTGCCAGTTGTATACTAAGATAAAAGTCTTGCTTGTAAATGATCACACCATTTTGGTCGTCTTCAGTTTTATGAGTCCTAATTCTAGAAGATATATAATTTTTTCTACTTAGCATATCCAGGCATATATAACCTCCTAGTTTTTTGCTGTATTACGAAAGGAAGTGGTATAGACTGGCTAGATAGGAAATTTTTGCACCCATGAAGCAGAACAAATAGAGCTGTAGGTCTGGGTATGGAGAGCAGTTTGTGACACAGACAAAGGAAAGTCATATGATTCAGTCCTTTCAAGCTCAATGTAAGTGACTTAGCACAGGCTGTAGTAATACCTGAAAAAATTCTGGGTATGTGAAAAATGTGGAAGCAATACATCTGATGTTAACTTTTGCTTATTGAATCTTTAAAAGCAGTAAGTCTTCAGAAAGTCAGATTAACTCAGCTTTCCATGAGTGAAATAGAAGGCAATAATGCCTTCATTTCTTTTTAGAAGCCCATGAATAAAACACAGAGATAGATGTCTGTTTCCAAAGTACTGAGGTAAGTAAAATATCTCCACCTTGTTCCATGTGTTGTCATTAGTGCAACTGTTATTAGTGCAACTGCTGTTTTCTGCCCCAGCTCAGCATGTTATTAATCAGTAGTTAGGAGGAAGTAGGAACCAATTCTTGTAGTGGTTAAATCACTTTTTCTGTCAAATATTCACAGCAGCAAGAGTCAGATGCCCTACAGAGCCTTGCCTTCATAATATGGTCTAGTCCAGGGATTTATACTACTGTTGAATTAAAGCAGCTATAAATTACTTTCAGAATTAAAACATCTTAATTTAGAATCCATAATGTATTCAAGAATTTTTCTCAGATAATAAGTTTAATTAAAACTGTCATATTTGCTTTTATAATATACAGGCAGAATGTATTAAATTTTATTTTTATTTTAGTAAAAAATGCATATAAATCTGTGTATCATGAAACATATAAATGTGTTTGCACATAATCTTGCTCATGAATGTGTTAACTAGAGGTAACTGTTTTCATCACAACTACTAAGCACCTGAAACATTGACTCCATTGACTCCATTGTAGACTTTGAATTACCATTGTAAATCTTTGCAAATAACCAGAGTGATTACAGCCTAGTGCAAAAACATAAATACAGAATCCTAACATGTCTGACTTCACTTGTCTCAGATATGGAGGAACCCTATTTATAACTATGGTATCTTTCAAGGCGGAAAAAAATCCAATTACTTTATAGAGGTTTTATAGTTGCTATGCTCTGAATAAAGCAAAAAGCCCAGTGTACTTTTCAAATGCTAAAAGTCCAAAGTTACACATCTAAATTCTGCTTCAACTTTCATGCCACAGCATAATTGTTTAGCATTTTGCAACCTATACAAAGGTTTCCCTTGCTATCAGACCTGTTAGAGGTTGGCCACTAGGAAGAAAGGAAAGTAGGAGTTTGTTCCAGATCCTTAGACAGAACAGAAAAGAACCAGTATATCTGTGTTGAGTGGCCTTCTTAAAACATGATCAAGAATAATTCAGACCAAAGTGAGGTCTTGCCAGACTTGGCACTGGTGTGCATTTTCTTCTGCTACGATCTTAGAAAGAGGACAGCAAAAGTCCATGTTGACTATTTTGCTCCTTATGCTTACTTAATTCATGGCTGTAAGCTTTTATCTCCTCTGTGAGCCATCTCTGCAAGAGATTACAGAATTCAGATGATCAAAAGTTCCTTCTCACCTTCCACACAAGGTTTCCCAGTTTCCTCAGCTTGCCTGTGTTGCCATTTTGATCAATGAACAAACAGAAACATAAAATGTTTTCTTTCCTTAGCTAACTTCTATACTAATATTTGCTTTGTTCATTAAGTAGTACACAATACTTTAGGAAAAGCATTTAGAAGGATGAAATCTTAACTGTTCTTTAAAGGTAACATGAATTATGCATTTAAATATTCTCTTCTGTATTGAAAATTTCAGTCAAGCTTTGTAAATAAATTTTCTATTTGACTCCAGAGGACTGTATAATACTACCTCCTTTACATATTGACATACATTTTCAATTTTCAATTAACTTAAATTTTCAATTAACTTAAATAATTAAGTTATTAAATGTCAGTAAGAGTTGAAAAAAATACATTTCAGGACAAATGTTTTTAATTCTAACTTTCTGTTATTTTGTTTTAATGTTGCATCAAGAAATATTTTCAGGGTTCACAGTTTTTAACTCTTTTTAATCTTGGGTTTTTTCCTCATACAACTTCACTTACAACAGTGATGCTAAATTATTTATGGTTTAAAGAAATTTATAAGCATTTTATTTCAAAAGCAAATAATTCTAACCCAAATTTCTCTTACATTAAAATATACAGATTTTGAGTAAGATTCTTCTCTTGTCATCTTTTTAATGTTACACTGAATAAACAGAAGGATGTTATGTTTTCCTAGAACCAACATCACCTAGAGCATATATGCATTTCATTAAAGGGGGTTGTACAAATAAAAAAAAAAAAGAAATTATAATTGAAGTTGTAAGTACTATAAATTCATTTGGTTAAAAACAGTTCAGCAGATTCAAGAACTGGTATTGATTTTCTCATTTATTTAATGCAGGGGGGGTTCTACATACTTAGACAGTGTTGTGAGCTCAGTTGTTTTCCAGTCAGTAGTCAATCCATGTACAGTCAATCCAGATTTGGGATGTGTATTTGTAGCACTTCATGAACTAGTATAGTGGGACTAACTTTATTCATCTCTATGTAATGAATGGATTTCCTTTATTCTAGTGATTCACCTTTTCTTTCATGGCAAGAGAGAATCGTTATGCTGATCTGATAATATAGCACTGTTACCAAATGCTGAACTTTTATTTTTATTACTTAGTTGATATCTTAGATAAGAAATTGATGGCTTTTATTAATGATGTCAGAATTATGAAAGGATTAGCTAAGTGGATTTTTACTGCATCTCTCATTATTGTGGTTTTTTGTTCATGGATTATTTGTAAATAAAGATCAGAGCATTCTTCCAAATTCTTAAACTGAAAACTTAAAAAAGTAACAGCAGTTACTCAGATTACACAGTAACTATTGTTCCTAGGAAGATTATGATTCAAATTCCTGACTGACTATGTGAATAGAAGATGGACTTTTGGGTTTTGTAACTTTGTATCATCATTAATAATAAGAGACCATTGCTTGATGTTAAAATTGATAGTCTTTAGAAGTTCCTTGATATTGACACACTGTATCTGTGAAAAGGTCAAGAACAGGCTTTAACAAACACACAGGTTTTTGTAGTATTAAAATCACTAGCCTGAAATGAGTTTTTCATTGCTATGACTTCTGGTTGATTTAAAAATATATTCAAGTTACAAAGAGATCAATAAAGATCAGTTCACAGTTTTCATTTGCAAATGGGATTATAGAAAGTTAGAGAGTTATATAAATAATCTATACTATTTATATTAAGCAGTGTGCAACATTTAAAACAACATACTTTAACTAAGAAAACTACAGCAGTTAATATTCATGTAATCACTGGCATCATTTTAAAGAGAAATAAGTAATACTAACAAAATTGCACATAATTCTTTTTCTTTATGGCTCTTCAGTTCAGAATTTTGCCAAAATCTTAGGCAATATTTGTGAATCAGGGAGTTTACATGATTATTGACTACTGAATATACTATATTAATTGACTTGAGTAACATGCTTCATTTGTAAGAATATTAAACTGTGTATACTAAATAATACTTATGCAGATTAGAATTAGAATAGGACATAAAATAATATGCTTGAACAGAATATTCCCTTATTAGAGTTATTTCGTTTACTCCTCCACCTCAAAAAATAATAAATTAAGTCCAAACTTTTTTTAAACTCCAATTCTATAGGAATACTTACATTCACACTTCCCACTGTGAATATTACCTATAATCCATGAGACATTGGGTGCAATTTCCATGACTGAATGTAGATATCTAGCAACATCTAAATGTCTTGCCTGGTCTGATCTCCATTGGTTATTACAGAAAAACAAAAATCTTCCATGGATGTCTCATATGCCAGCCTTACATGAATGTCTCTGATAATTTAAGGTCCTTAAAAGAGTATCTAAAATAATATGTATTCAACTCCCCCAATCTCTTCTTAAAGAAATGTCTTATAGCCTTTATGCATTCATAAAAAAATAATGTTAAGGAGGAAAATAAGGTTCATGACATTTTTCAGCTAAGGAATTAAAGAAGATAAAAGCTAAAACTACCTTCAGTTGTAAGATTTATGGTTATTTCTAATTTTCAGTTCATGTGAGTTCATGAGTGAACATACATTGACTGCCGTTCTCACTCTGCAGTGAGTAAGCTGTACCCATGGTATCCTTCTGTTTACACTTGGGATGCCATAGAGAGAGAACTTGGGTATACTCCCCATGTAGGTGTTGTGCTCTATAAATGGAAGTCCGATGGGATGGATAGGACCAGGACTGTAGGAAACAACAAAAAGTATCAAGGTGCATAATTTCTTTTCCTTCTCCCAGACCTAGCAAAGAGCTAATGTGGCTGTTCCATTGAGCTATCGTTCTTATGGTAGCTGTCTTGATGTTAAAATAAAATAAAGCAAAGAAAGGCCTGGACCTTTCCCTAAGCAAAGATATGAAATTGAGGCATGTCAACAGAAGAAATTATTGTATAGTAACTTAAGATATGAATTCTAAAATACCTTACCCAGGGACATTTTTACAATTACTAATAGAAATTTACATTCTAGCTATCTGTACAGTTACCTCCTTATATAAACTATGTCTCAGTCATTGTGCTTTTCCTTTGCTTCTGTTCATTGTGTTGCTTCTGCAGTGTTATAAGAAAAAGAAATTTTATTTTTTATTCTTTCAAACAGAGTAATTAAAGCATTGTTTCAAGATGGATTAGCCAAATCAATGAGGGAAATGGCTTTCCTGTACAATGAAGTTGGGGTGCAGTGTAAAAGACAGCATTAAAAAAATAAATAATAAAGTCTGCTGGAAGATAACCAAATCAAGATATATGTTCTGCAAAGTGTGTTTTCTTGCATTAGCTCATGGACTGAATATGGTATTCTCTAAAGTTCTTTTCTGTTGGAAAGAAAAAACAGAAGCTAAGATAATTTGAGAGAGTATTGGATAAAAAATAGTGCCAGCATACAGTGAAGGAAATTTCAAGCAGAAGTGTTGGATGCAATAGGGAATACAAAGTCCAGGTGAGATACAGTAAAGAAGGGGTTTGTTAAGTGAACATAAGGTTGGCGCATGTAAAGGGAAAAAAGCATAAAGGAACTGTAGGCAGAAACTAGCTTGTTTAAAAACTTTCCAGTGATAACAAAGGTCTTCAACATGAAATTGTTAAGTCTGACCCTTTGGCACCCAATAGGTGTTATCTAGTTAATGGGGTATAAGAAAATTCCTGTAGAAACAGAGAAAAATGTTTTTTCAAAGAAGTTAGCCAACAATGAATGCCAGCATTTGCATTACAGATTGAAACATGAACAGACTGTATGACTGCCCTTGCATAACAGGTATGAGGCTCTGCAAGTGGAACTGAACAATAACGAGGACGATGGTTCATCTAGCTTGGAGGTATCGCCAAGGTTAAGTCGGCCTACGCCCTGTGCCAAAACTGCTTCCATAAAGAAAAAAAGATGGGTCATTGTCATAGGAGACTCCCTTCTGAAGGGAACAGAAGGCCCAACAGGCAGATGAGACACACTTCTTAGGGAAGTCTGCTGTCTCCCTGGGGCCCAGGTTAAAGATGTGAAGAGAAAGCTTCCTACCCTGGTACAGCCCTCAGATTATTATCCATCATTGATTTTTCAGGTAGGGAGCAATGAAGCTGCAACTAGAAGTCCAAGGGCAACCAAGAGAGGCTGCAGGGCCTTGGGATGACTGGTTAAGGGATCAGGAGCACAAGTGGTGTTCTCCTCTATCCTTCCAGTTGCAGACAGTGATGAGGGAAGAAACAGGAAGAGCCAGCAGATCAATACCTGGCTCTGAGCCTGGTGTCACCGGCAGAATTTTGGGGTTTTTGATTACGGGTTGGTTTACATGACACCAGGCCTGCTGGTGACAGATGGGGTACACCAGTCTTAAAGGGGGAAAAGGACCTTTGCACAGGAGTTAGCAGGGCTCATTGAAAGAGCTTTAAACTAGACTTGAAGGGGGAAAGAGATAAAACCAGGCTCACTAGAGGTAAGCCTGGGGGTGGCACGCCAATGTTTGAGGGATGGTGTGCTAGCGAGGTCCTCTGGTCTGCTGTCTCAGTGGAGGAAGGGGATGGAGATCCATGCGGCAGCAAAGACACAAGGGTTATTGATGTGTTGGAAACCACGGAAGCACCTGAGAATGGTCATGTAGGAAATTAGGGCTTCTGCCCCTAAAAAAGTGGCAGGATCAATAGCCCAACTGAAGTGCATCTATACCAATGCACTCAGCATGGGCAGCAAACGGGACGAGCTGGAAGCCCTTGTGCAGCAGGAAAACTATAATATAGTTGCCATCATAGAAACATGGTGGGATGACTTGCACAACTGGAGTGCTGCAATGGATGGCTGTAAACTCTTCAGAAGGGATAGGCAAAGAAGGATAGGCAGTGGTGTAGCCCTGTATGTTAGGGAGTGTTTTGATTGTCTAGAGCTTAATGATGGTGATGATAGGGCTGAGTGTTTATGGGTAAGAATCAGGGGGAAGGCCAATAAGGCAGATATCATGGTGGGAGTCTGTTATAGACCACCCAACCAGGATGAAGAGGCAGACAAAATGTTCTATAAGGAGCTGGGAGAAGTCTCTCAATCACTAGTGCTTGTTCTCATGGGGGACTTCAACTTATGAGAAGGCTGCTGGAAATAGAATACAGCAGAGAGGAAACACTCTAGGATGTTCCTGGAGTGTGTGGAAGATAACTTCCTGGCACAGTTGGTGAGTGAGCGAACTAGGGAAGGTGCACCGCTGGACCTGTTATTTGTGACCAGAGAAGGAATTGTGGGTGATGTGATGGTTGGAGGCCGTCTTGGGCATAGAGAACACAAAATGACAGAGTTTTTTATTCTTGGAGAAGTAAGGAGAGGGGTCAGCAGAAGTGCTACCTTGGACTTGCAGAGGGCAGACTTTGGCCTGTTTAGGAGACTGGTTGACAGAGTCCCTTGGGAGGCTGTCCCACAGGGCAAAGGAGTCCAGGAAGGCTGGCCATTCTTCAAGAAGAAAATCTTAAAGGTGCAGGAGCAGGCTGTCCCCATGTGCTGAAAGTTGAGCTGCTAGGGGAGCAGGCTGGCCTGGCTGAACAGCGAGCTTTGGCTGGAACTCAGGAAAAACGGGAGAGTTTATGACCTTTGGAAGAAGGGTCAGGCAACTCAGGAGGACTAGAAGAATATTGTGAGGCTATGCAGGGAGAAAATTAGAAGGGCCAAACCTCAACTAGAACTTAATCTGGCTACTGCCGTAAAAGACTATAAAAAATGTTTCTGTAAATACCTTAGTCACAAAAGGAGGGTTAAGGAGAATCTCCATCCTTTATTGGATGTGTGGGGAGACATAGTGACAAAGGATGAGGAAAAGGCTGAGGTACTTAATGCCTTCTTTGCCTCAATCTTTAATAAGAAGACCCATTGTTCTCCGTGTACCCAGGCCCCTGAGCTGGAAGACAGTGACAGAGAGCAGAATGCAGCCCCGATAATCCAAGGGGAAATGGTTAGCGACCTGCTACACCACTTAGACAAGTCTATGGGGCCAGATGGGATGCACCCAAGGGTACTGAGGGAGCTGGCGGAAGTGCTCACCAAGCCACTTTCAATCCTTTATCAGCACTCCTGTCTAACCAGGGAGGTCCCAGTTGACTGGAAGTTAGCAAATGTGACACCCATCTACAAGAAGGGCCAGAAGGAGGATCCAGGGAACTACAGGCCTGTCAGTCTGACCTTGGTCATGAACCATATCATCCTGAGTGCCATCATGTGGCACATACAGGACAACCAGGTGATCAGGCTGAAACAGCATGGGTTTATGAAAGGCAGGTCCTGCTTGACTAACCTGATCTCTTTCTAAGACAAGGTGACCCAAGGATCTGGGGAACTACAGGCCTGTCAGTCTGACCTTGGTCATGAACCATATCATCCTGAGTGCCATCATGTGGCACATACAGGACAACCAGGTGATCAGGCTGAAACAACATGGGTTCATGAAAGGCAGGTCCTGCTTGACTAACCTGATCTCTTTCTAAGACAAGGTGACCCATGTAGTGGATGAGAGAAAGGCTGTGCATGTTCTCTACCTGGACTTTACTAAAGCCTTTGACACTGTCTCCCATAGCATTCTCCTGGAGAAACTGGCTGGTTGGACAGGCATACTCTTCACTGGGTAAAAAACGGGCTGGATGGCCAGGCCCAAAGAGTTGTGGTGAATGGAGTTAAATCCAGTTGGCAGCCGGTCACAAGTGATGTTCCCAGGGCTCAGTATTGGGGCTGGTTCTGTTTAATAACTTTATCAACGATCTGGATGAGGGGATTGAGTGCACACTCACTAAGTTTGCAGATGACACCAAATTGGGTGGGAGTGTTGATCTGCTTGAGGGTAGGAAGGCTCTACAGAGGGATTTGGAGAGGCTGGACCAATGGGCCGAGGCCAGCTGTATGAGGTTCAACAAGGTTAAGTGCCGGGTCCTGCACTTCGGTCACAACTACCCCATGCAATGCTACAAGATTGGGGAAGAGTGGCTGGAAAGATGCCTGGCAGAAAAGGACCTGGGGGTGTTGTTTGACAGCCAGCTGAACATGAGCCAGCAGTGTGCCCAGGTGGCCAAGGCAGCCAACAGCATCCTGGCTTGTATCAGTAATAGTGTGGCCAGCAGGAGCAGGGAAGTGATTGTCCCCCTGTACTCAGCACTGGTGAGGCTGCACCTGGAATACTGTGTCCAGTTTTGGGCCCCTCACTACAAGAAAGACATTGAGGTGCTGGAGTGTGTTCAGAGAAGGGCAACGAAGCTGGTGAAGGGTCTGGAGCACAGGCCTTATGAGGAGTGGCTGAGGGAACTGGGATTGTTTAGCCTAGACAAGAGGAGGCTGAGGGGAGACCTTGTCGCTCTCTACAACTACCTGAAAGGAGGTTGTAGTGAGGTGGGCGTTGGTCTCTTCTCCCAAGTAGTTAGCGATAGGACAAGACGAAATGGGCTCAACCTGTGTCAGGGCATGTTTAGATTGGATATTAGGAAAAACATCTTCACTGAAAGGGTTATCAAGCACTGGAGCAGGCTACCCAGGGAAGTGGTTGAGTCCCCATCCCTGGAGGTATTTAAAAGACGTGTAGATGTGGTGCTTTAAGGACATGGTTTAGTGGTAGACTTGGCAGTGCTAGGTTTGTGGTTGGAATTTATGATCTTAAAGGTCTTTTCCAACCTAAACGATTCTATGATTCTATGACTGTATGCTACGAAAACAAAGAAAGCAATAATAAAATGTGGAGAGGCTATATAAAACAGGAGCATTAATGGGGCGGGGGGCGGGGATGCTACATAGTAGTTCATAAAGAGACAGGTGCAATTGGCTTTTCAGCTGCAAAGAAAAATTATTTTCCTTTGGTGGCTCCTTGTTGAGCATCATTATCAGAGGTGGAAGTCAAAATGGCAGATGGGTAATCTGGAATTCAGTAAATAAGGCTGTAAATTTATGTTAAAGGTGAAAGCATCTGTTCATCAAGGTCATCTAATAATTAAAGACCTTTTCAGTGCAAAAGGGGGTAATAAGTAAATGGAGCAGTGATAAATAAGAACACAGGGTGACATAAAACTATTAGACAACAAGAGATAACAGAGACAATGGCAAAGACCAAAAGGCTCCAGTTACTAATTCATGACCATTACGAAACCCCAGGCACAGCTTTAGAGAAGGTCATTTGGACTTTGCAACTGATAAGGAAGGGAAAAAAAGATGAACATGAGGATCTGGGATTTTCGATGGTATCTGTGAGACTCTGCAAAGTTTATTAAGGAATATTTAGGGGAAGGGCATCAGGGAGGAACAAAGAGGGTAATAGACTGACAGAGATATAAAAGGTGCCAATTGCATGTAAAACTTCGCAAATTAGTACACTTGTCTGACCAAGTCCTGCCTCTGTCTGGCCTATCTTCTTGTTAAATCCTTTCTTAACCCTCTTTCCATGTAATATCACCCTCTGTCCTGTGCATGTAAGTGTGATAAAGACTAAGTACCAGCTACTGGTGAGGTGAGCATCAGTGGATTTAGTGTCAGCAACTAGAATCCGACCAGGGTGTAGGTGCCCCAGTGGTGTCAACTACTGGAGCTAGTAGGGGTCTCAGTGCCAGCAACTGGAATGGGTGAGGGCCTTGACCACCAGCCGCAGGGAAGAGAACAATGTGTGTCCCGAAAACCAGCTACTGCAAGTGACTGGCATGACTGGGGCAAGTGAGGGGCTCAGCGCTGGCTGCAAAAGCGGGACTGTGGGTCACAGCCCATGTGTCTGGTGCCGGCTGCTGGTGGGAGCAAGTGTCTTTATCTTCTCTAAACCTGTCTATGTGCATGGGGTGTATGTGCAATTTGCTAACAAACTCCAAACAGGACTAGCAGAGAGTAGTAGTTGCAAGGTCTGGGCAGGGGCATCAGGTGGGCAGAGGGTCCATGCTAGTATGTGAGGGGACCCACAAATGAGGGATGCCACTGAGATGAGTCTGTGCGTACATGTGTCTATTTGCTAGTGAGCAGCAAGGTGGACTAGCTGGTGAGTGGAAGACTCACAACCATGAACTGGATAAGAGGACCCAGTGTCTGGGTGGGAGTGTTGGACAGACGGGGGGCCAGGCCGGTACTTGAGGAATCCACAAATGTGTGTGCTTGTGAACCCAGGGAGTGGTGCAAGCTTGTGTGCTTTTCCTAGTGAACTTCTGCCTCAGCCAGCTGAAGAGGAGGAGGGGACTTGTCTGCCTACAGTTATGTTTAGGTGAGTCCTAGTATAGAATCATGGAATCATAGAATGCTTTGGGTTGGAAGGGACCTTTAGAGGTCATCTAGCCCAACCCCCCTGCAGTGAGCAGGGACAGCTTTAATGCCATCAAGTTGCTCAGAGCCCCGTCCAACCTCACCTTGAATGTTTCTAGGGATGGGGCCTCCACTGCCTCTCTGGGCAACATGTTCCAGTGCTTCACCACCCTCATTGTAAAAAACATCTTCTTTATATCCAGTCTGAATCTATCCTTATTTAGTTTAAAACCATCACTCCTTGTTCTGTCACAACAGGCCTTGATAAAGAGATTGTCCCCATCCTTCCTATAGGCCCCCTTTAAGTACTGAAAGGTCTCCCCACAGCCTTCTCTTCTCCAGGCTGAACAACCCCAACTCTCTCAGCCTGGCCTCATAGGAGAGGTGCTCCAGCCCTTGGATCATTTTGGTGGCCCTCCTCTGGACCTGCTCCAACAGCTCCATGTCCTTCTTGTGCTGAGGGCCCCAGAGCTGGACGCAGCGCTCCAGGTGAGGTCTCACCAGAGCAGAGCAGAGGGGCAGAATCCCCTCCCTCGACCTGCTGGCCACGCTGCTTTTGATGCAGCCCAGGATTCGGTTGGCTTTCTGGGCTGCAAGCGCACATTGCTGGCTCATGTCCAGCTTTTCACCCACCAGTACCCCCAAGCCCTTCTGCGCAGGGCTGCTCTCAATGCCTTCATCCCCCAACCTGTACTGATATTGGGGGTTGCCCCATCCCAGGTGCAGGACCTTGCACTTGGCCTTGTTGAACCTCATGAGGTTCACACATGTCCACCTCTCCAGCTTGCCCCAGGTCCCTTTGGATGACATCTCAACCTTCTGGCATGTCAACCGCACCACTCAGCTTGGTGTCATCTGCAAACTTGCTGAGGGTGCACTCAATCCCACTGTCTGTGTCATTGATGAAGATGTTAAAGAGCACTGGTCCCAGTATGGACCTCTGAGGGACACCACTTATCACCGGTCTCCACGTGGACATCAAACCGTTGACCACTACCCTCTGGATGTGACCATCCAACCAATTCTTTATCTACTGAACAGTCCACCCATCAAACCCATATCTCTCCAATTTAGAGAGAAGGATGTTGTGGGGGACTGTGTCGAACGCTTTACAGAATTCCAAGTAGATGACATCCATTGCTTTTCCCTTGTCCACTGATGCCATCACTCCTTCATAGAAAGCCACTAGGTTGGTCAGGCAGGACTTGCCCTTGGTGAATCTGTGCTGGCTGTCTCAAATCACCTCCCTGTCCTCCATGTGCTTGAGCATATCTTCTAGGAGGATCTGTTCCATGATCTTCCCAGGCACAGAGGTGAGGCTGACAGGTCGGTAGTCCCCAGGGTCCTCCTTTCTTCCCTTTTTAAAAATGTGCACAACATTCCCCTTCTTCCAGTCTCCAGGGACTTTACCTGACTGCCATGACTTTTCAAATATCATAGAGAGTGCCTTGGGGACTACATCAGCCATAGTAGTGTTATGTGTTGCTGCTGTTTGAAGGCAGTGCCTTGTCTGTGTCTGTGTGTGTGGCCAATCACGTCACTGTCGTGTGTGTATGTGTGTGTGTGTGTGTGTGCACATGTGTGCACCACTCTGGGCTCCAGCAACCAGGCAGGAGGAACTCCCAGCCCCAAGTCCACAGGAGGTGGTGGCCACTTATAACATCTCTTAAGGAAGGTCTTTTTCTGTTACAGTGTCACAACTAAAGGAATGCTAGAAAGCATGAACTGCAACTGAAAGGCAAATTTTCATTTCAACCAGGCCACAGCACTCTTTCTCTGTTAACTCAGTCAAAGTATTTTGTCTCATTACTATGTGCTTTTTCATCATTATATCCAAAGTTTATATTTGCAAAACTTTACCTATGTTTGGGTTGACAACCTGCCTTATGGCATATGACCATAAGACCTATTGTTTTTTTCTCTACATTATACTGAAGGAACAACTAAAGGTTTTTTCAATTTAAAGAAAAAAGACCATCTCTGCAAAGGACCTATATTTTTACTTGCAGTATCTCAGTATCTTATTATATTTAATGTATGTTTCACTATAGCATCACCATTCTGAAGCATTATTCAGGTCTTTCTTTTCCTTTTTTTTTTAAACTCTGCATGTCCAATAAGCTTTGAGACTTAAGAATTCCTTCTTTTCCATCTGGGATATGAATATAGAATTCAAAAAGTTTATTATACAGAGTTAAAACTAAGAAAATTTGCCTTTAAGTATTTAAGTATATTATTTACAACATTCACATTTTTCAGAAAGAGTTGCATTTCTCACAATTATTATCTCATTAATATTATATCATTCATTATCTCTGAATTACCAACTGATATTTTCTTTTAGTATCTGTAAAACTGTAAATTTTGTTTAGCAATTTTTTAGGGGTTTGAACAATTGTTTATAATATAGACAAATTTGTATATTCTATCACCTTGGCTGAAATTCTACAAGTAAATTTGCATGGGATTGGATGTCCAGGAATCTTTTTCTGTATCTGTTACATTTGCAGAATGAATCTGATTTGTATGTGAAGATTTTTGATGTTTTGAAAAGTACAGCCGATTCAACATGAAAATGTTAAATTTTCTCAGTTTTGAAGATTATAAAGGGAGCTATATCCTCTTTAAGGGTCCGATATTTGGACATTAGGGATCTCTATACTCTGCTAGCAAGCAGGTGTTCACTGTAGGCAGGCAATAGCCTCTGTCTGTGAAGAGAAGTAGCCTCCTTTGCAAAACAGTTTGAAGACCAAATACTCTACCTCTCGCTGTTGTAATGAGAGTCTAGGTACCTAATATTCCCATTAGGATCTGCCTGGAGTTAATTAATTAGAGACATTAAGCACAGGAGTTTGTCTAAAGAGGTGATTAACCCCAGGCTGCAAAGTAGGCAGTGCCTTACTTGGAAAGCAGTAGTAGTTATCAAAAAAGTGAACGATATCTCTTTTTAAATCACTTCAGAGCACCTGCACAAAAAGATTTAAGAAAGTCTCCTCATCCTGAATTACAGTGGGTTCAAACACATGCTTCCTAGTTACTGTAAATGTATCCTACCTTAATGTGATGATCTTTTAGAGCAAAAACCCAGTATGTTATTAGGGTGTTTCTTGGAAAGGGAGTTAGAGTGCTTCAGGTAGAGGAGAGTTGGGAAACTGGGCTCCTATTTCTTGGGCACATGCTTTTAACTGGGGTGTTGATAAAAAAGGAAAAAATACAGAAAATAAACAGATTTTTGAGGGTAGTTCTGCTGATATCTAATAAATATCAGTTTGCTGATAGCTCTGGGGAAGAACAGAAAAATAGTATATATTTATTTTGTTTATTTATTTGTGATCTAAATATACTCTAACACATTTTAAATATTAAAAATAAATTAAAAATTAAAAGCTATTCTAAATTTAAGAAAAGGACAGATGTTCAGTTTGTTAATGGGCAAAGTGAAATAGTTTATATTAGAATACTTGTAGTATCTCTAAACATATATATATATTAAGCTGAGTATTTGAACTGAACTTGCAAGCTTTCTTGGTATCTGTAAAAGTGTAACTATTTACATTTTTCACTCCCCCCGCTCAATATAACTGGCTGTAATAATTTCCTCAGTAGTATTTCTAAAACTGCATCCTACTTTGGCCATTGGAAATCTGAACAGAAAAGATAGCACTGCACATGAACAGATAGTACATATAGCTACATATAATCCCTGTATTATAAAAATTCATTGCGTTTTACAGGTAAGCAATAAAGAAAATATTTTTGACATACAGAAAAATAAGATTTTGTTTCAAATTTTATCATGATCTGTACAATTTCTTTCCTAACATGTAAACTAGGAATATTATTATCACCAAATTTGGCAGAGTTTGGTAAGAATTAATTAACTGAAGTTTGTGGAGCTTTTTTTTTTTTTTTTTTTGTTACCGTGATAAAGATCTCTAAAGATTCTCACATATGCAGTGGAAAGCACAAAGCCCCAGTATTGTTCCCCTCAGGACACCAAGGCTTATTGCAAGGATTGTGTTCCATGGAAAAATAGATTTTTAAATGTATTACTGGTGATGTAATAAAAGACACTTGTGGATCAGTCTTCACTCAACATTACAATTTTAAATTATGCTAAGTCTTTGTTAAACCATGACTAATAAATGAGGGGGTCATTAGAAATAATAAGAGACAATGGAGACAGTGATAGAAAACATGTTCTGCTTTCTGTTTCTGATAAGGAAGTACATAAAGACCTTATTGATTCCTTTAATTTCTTTTCTCTTGTCTTCCAAAACTCATTTTAGACAGCCACCTGTATATTTTTTCACATGTTCAAAATGCATTTCATTGCAAAATACTTTTTAAATATACATGAAGTAGAATGTTGGTGTCGTGGTTTAGCCCCAGCCAGCAACTAAGCACCACGCAGCCGCTCACTCACTCCCCCTACCCCGATGGGTTGGGGGAGAGAATCGGAAGAGTAGGAGTGAGAAAACACCTGGGTTGAGATAAGAACAGTTTAATAATTGAAACAAAAATAAAGTAAAATAGTAGTAGTAATAATAACAACAACAACAACAATAATAATAATAATAATATACAAAGCAAGTGATGCACAATGCAATTGCTCACCACCCACCAACTGATACCCAGACAGTTCCCGAGCAGCGATCACTGCTCCCTGGCCAACTCCCCCCAGTTTCTATACTGAGCATGATGTCACATGGTATGGAATAGCCCTTTGGCCAGGTTGGATCAGCTGTTCTGGCTGTGCCCTCTCCCAGTTTCTTGTGCACCTGGCAGAGCATGGGAAGCTGAAAAGTCCTTGACTAGCATAAGCAGTACTTAGCAACAACTAAAACATCAGCGTGTTACCAACATTATTCTCCTACTAAATCCAAAACCCAGCACTATGCTTGCTACTAAGAAGAAAATTAACTCTATCCCAGCCGAAAACAGGACAGTTGGTTATTGTTTAAACCACTTCTAAAATGCAGCCACCTCTGAAACAAAATGCAAAATATACTTAACTTGTGCAGAGGTACATAACAGAAGGATTGCAGACAGGAACTGAAGTAAAGTAGCCTCAAGAATTTAAATAGGCAGTGTATGCTTTTTCAAGCTATAATTTCTCTAAAAGAACTATGGGAACGACATACTCCAAAACCCCACACTGTCTTTGTTATTTATGAGATTGCTCCTAATTTGTTACAAGAATGTAGATATTTGTGTGTGGTTTTGTTTTGCTGCAGTCAGAAACTTTGATTTACTGGGAGGGAGTAATGATTCTCCACTTTCTTAGATAACTGCCTAATTTTTTTCAGAAAAAGAGAACTGTCTCACATTCAGCTAACTGCACACTTTTCTGAATTGATATAAACCAGACAGAGATCTTTTTTCTTACTGAATCACTACAAAAAGAAAATGGCTGGAGTTCAGTCATCACTATTTTAGAGCTTTGTGGTTTTGGTTTTACCAATGGTCATTTTTAAAAATTATTATCCTTATAAAAGTCTTGGTCAGTTAACAGGGAGTTGAAAGAAAGAAAGAAAAAGGGAAATAGAAAACAGTATTTTTTTTTCATTGTTTTAGTATCTGGCCATAGAACTATGTATGCCGCTCATCATGACATATTTCTTCATAAATAATACACTGCTGGCATTAAACTGAGTAATAGCAAAGGTGGAGAGTAGGAGATGTATCTCACTGTTTGGATAAGTCAGTTTATTTTAAAGTTACTGCATTTAGTGTGTGTATTTTGCAATTTTCTGGTTGATCAATTATTTTGTCTTTAGTGGACCTGAGGTAATTTATGTCCCTTTGTATTTATCTCATTCTGAGCTTAAAAGATCTAGTTTTATGGTATCTGATAAGACATTAACCAGTGCATTGCTTTAAGGTCTGACAGTTTTGAATATGCTTTGCCTGTGCTCTCCAAATTTCATGACTTTGAGCCAGTATGTGTTGCCAATATTTGAATATAATTTGGAAGTTCCATGCTGTTAGAAGACGAACAGAGTTCATAGCTTCTCTAGGGACAGACCTGCAACAGAAAAGCGGAGAAAAGTCATCTTGATGAAAGCATGTTTCTCGTAGTTTTCCCCACATTTATATTTGACAGAAGATGAATTATCATTAGCATTTTAGTTTGGAGCAGTAACACATTTCTGAAACAAACCCCCTGATCCTCCTCATTTATTGTGATTGGTTTTGACTGCAAAGTGTATGTAACAAGATACCTTTCAGATGAAAGCAAACTGGAAAATTCACTCCAGCTGAGCACCACATGCTTTCTTGTAGTGCAGACATGAGACTCCAAAATAGTAGGTGGGGTTGTGCCACTTACTTCAGTGCCTACCAGGAACTCATACTCAAAGAAAATTATCTAACCACTGAGAACTCTCTTCATATCTGAAATGCTACATTAGAAGACAAAACTAATTTGTGCTTTATCACTTGCTGTCAACCACCAGCCCTCAGGTTTTACAGCTCATTCTTTGTCTTCCACAGATATTTTGTCTTGTCTTGATATCATTTCCTGTCTTCCTTGTGTTTTTCTTGGCTGCTGTATATTGTTTCTGAGCCCCTTTCATTTTCTTTTTTTTTTCATTTTCCCTTTTGCTTCTTTCTTTGCTGTCTTTTCTCTGTTGGGCTCACCAAAAGTTCAGTGTGGTTTTATCTGTGGTTGTGAGAAAAAAAATGTTTCACATCAGTCCACCTGTGGGCTAACGGCCTGGCCCAGCCTCAGCCTGACTCCATCCCCACAGCCCTGCCCAGCTATCCCAGCGCTGTATCAGACACCAGTTCCCCTCACTGAGCCACATCCTGACCCTCCCTATGGAGCTGTCCAATGCCTGGGGCTGGGGCTACCCCAGTACCCCCTGACTGCCCTGTTGCTGGCTGTGGAATTGGGTCCAGCTCTGTCTGCCAGACCTTGCCCTGCTCCTCCCCATGGGGTCCCTCCACTGCTCCCAGCCCCCAGCCTGGAAGGAGGTCCTGGCCCTTGTGGCACTCTGGCACTGATTGAGTTTAGTCCAAATGGTCAGACTAACTGTAGTGCCATATAAACCTTCCCATCCAACTATGCATAATGTAGCTATAGGGTCTTCATTACCTCGACCTGCTAATCCACTTGTAATCATCACACTACTTCTGAAAGTAGACACAGTATCAGAATTGTGTTTTAAACCTTTAGGGAGAATATCTAATCCCTGTTGCGCATAGTACGTAGTACAGGAGAGGTCCCTGATGACTGGAGGCTTGCCAATGTGACACCCATCTATAAGAAGAGCCAGAAGGAAGATCCCAGGAACTACAGGCCTGTCAGCCTGACCTCTGTGCCAGGAAAGATTATGGAGCAGTTCATCTTGAGTGCACTCAACAGGCATGTGCAGGCCAAACAGGGGATTGGGCCCAGCCAGCATGGGTTCATGAAAGGCAGGTTCTGCTTGACCAACCTGATCTCCTTCTATGACCTGGTGACCCGCCTGGTGGATGAAGGAAAGGCTGTGGATGTCATTTACCTGGACTTCAGTAAAGCCTTTGACACTGTCTCCCATAGCATTTTCCTTAGGAAGCTGGCAGCTCATGGCATGGATGGGCACACTCTTCACTGGGTAAAAAACGGGCTGGGTGGCAGAGCCCAGAGGGTGGTGGTGAATGGAGTTAAGTCCAGTTGGCAGCCAGTCATGAGCAGTGTTCCCCAGGGCTCAGTTTTGGGGCCAGTCTTGTTTAATATCTTTATCAATGATCTGGATGAGGGGATTGAGTGCACACTCACTAAGTTTGCAGATGACACCAAATTGGGTGGGAGTGTCGATTTGCTTGAGGGTAGGAAGGCTTTACAGAGGGATTTGGAGAGGCTGGACCAATGGGCCGAGGCCAGCTGTATGAGGTTCAACAAGGTTAAGTGCCGGGTCCTGCACTTCGGTCACAACAACCCCATGCAATGCTACAGGCTTGGGGAAGAGTGGCTGGAAAGATGCCTGGCAGAAAAGGATCTGGGGGTGTTGGTCAACAGCCAGCTGAAGATGAGCCAGCAGTGTGCCCAGGTGGCCAAGAAGACCAACAGCATCCTGGCTTGTATCAGTAATAGTGTGGCCAGCAGGAGCAGGGAAGTGATTGTCCCCCTGTACTCGGCGCTGGTGACTCTGCACCTGGAATATGGAATACTGTGTCCAGTTTTGGGCCCCTCACTACAAGAAAGACATTGAGGTGTTGGAGTGTGTTCAGAGAAGGGCAACGAAGCTGGTGAAGGGTCTGGAGCACAGGCCTTATGAGGAGCGGCTGAGGGAACTGGGGTTGTTTAGTCTGGAGAAGAGGAGGCTGAGGGGAGACCTTGTCGCTCTCTACAACTACCTGAAAGGAGGTTGTAGTGAGGTGGGTGTTGGTCTCTTCTCCCAAGTAGTTAGCAATAAGGCAAGTGGCAATGGCTTCAAGTTGTATCGGGGGAGGTTCATATTGGATATTAGGAGAAATTTCTTCACGGAAAGAGTGGTCAAGCATTAGATATTAGGAAAAATTTCTTCACTGAAATAGTGGTCAAGCATTGGAAGAGGCTGCCCAGAGGGGTGGTTCTATAATGATAATGTATGTTTTTATAGTATAATATAATATAGTTTGCTGCAAGACCCATGTAGGAATGACACTGGTACTGAGAATTCGTTCTAATAAGGTTTTTCTTCACTCTAAACTATATGTGTCATAAGCACACTGAATTTAATTGGAAAAGTTCCATTTCATGTTTCTAAGTATTCATTTCATCTTTCCCTATCAAAGTCTATAGTGAAGCTGAGAGTCTTGCTATAAATCAATTGTGCACTGATTCTTGAACCAGTTAACTGAGAAGTTGATTTTTCAGCCAATGATTCATAGCTGCATATCTCTTTTCTATGTGCTGTGACATAGGAAAATGTTTGTCATGGAGTATTAGCTAAAGCTGTGCGTCATCTATTCAAAGACATTAATTGATCTACATTGAACCACAAATGAGCTAAGTAATAGTACTAAACATGAAAAGTGTGAAGTTATCTGCAAATAAAAAAAAAGGCTATCATTAAAATATTTCTAAAGACATTTAAAATGCTTTAACTAATTTTATATCTGGGTTCATATGGCCAATACAAGTAGATTACATTTTGTGTGATTTTATGCATTCTGTCTTTTTTAGTATTTTTACAGTTTATGAACTTATTGTTAAGTGTTGTAAGAAATTCTGTGTGTGAAATCTTTGCACAAAATGGAACTTCTCCCTTTCCTTGATTTTGATTAATACAAATTTTTCTATTATTCTAGAGATATGAATCCTTTCTATTTAATATGCTATGTCTTTTATATTTATCTCTGGTTAGATCTGGTAACTACATGCAGTTCTTGCAACAACCTTAGGTGATTATACAACACCTTTTTCTTCACCCTATACCACATCAGATATCACTTCTCAAGACTTACTTTCTTAAAACTGTTTTTATTCCTGTAAATTTCTTCACTTATTCTGCTAGTGCTCTTGACCGTATTTCTTTTTTCTTCTGAAGACCGTTCAGTACGTCAGTCTCACTGCTTTCTTTGTATAGATCATTTGCTTCTTTTTCCTCTGCACCTCCATTGAGCATGATGGTGGGACCAGGTCCTATGGCAGCTCTCCTCACTGTCGCCTGTTCTTTTTTATCACATTCTCTCTCCAAGTACAAACCTTGCTCACCTCTCAGTTCTTTGCTTGGTATTGTTCCCGTTTTGCTGACTACCTTTGAAAAAGGTGTCTTGTCCACTTTCTTTTCTTCTGGTGACCTAAGATTTAAGGGGAAATGTTCAAATCCTTGTAGGTAAAGTTCTCTGGCAACAATATTGCATGCTATGTCTTCTCCATTGGTCACAATAAAGAGTGATTAGGGCATATTGGCTTAATCTATATTAGCAAGTAGTGGGGCCCAAACAGATTAACAGCAGACATCTCCAAAGCATGCAATAGTACTTGCAATGACTGGGGTAAATGTGTATATACTACAGATGTAGTATGCCATACAGAGCTATGTTAATGACAACAGGAAAAAGAGAGAGATGGTACTCCCTTTCTTCTTCCACATCCTGTTGAAATTAATTATATACATACCTATGTATTTATATATATAAAGATAGATAGATAGATACATAGATAGATAGATACACAGATAGAAAGAAAGAAAGAAAGAAAGAAAGAAAGAAAGAAAGAAAGAAAGAAAGAAAGAAAAATAGATGTAGAGCTAAACATAGGTACAGATATGTATATAATAAATAACTTCTGCAGGAAAATTTCCTACTTCTATTAACATGAAATGCTCCCAAAATATTTCTTAACATAATACAATGGATCTTGTCTATATAGTGAGAGAAGGTGTGTTATATGACAAATTTAGAGAATTATAAACTTTTCAAGGGATATATAAATATCTGTATATACATGTATATGTACAAACACAAATATATACATTTATAATCTACCTTTCTTTAACTACACTTTAGTGTACTCAACATAAAATGTGCACTGTCAAAATACATTCATGAAACTCAAGGGTAAATAAGTTTTGTGATGAATGTTTTGGTTTTAGAATATTGAAATGTCTGAATTACATTTCTAAGAACCTCTAAGCATACATTACAACATTGTTTTATTCAAGTACATTTCTTAAAAACAAAAGAAGAAAATAAAAGCTCTCTTAAGGTATTGCAGATGAGATAAAGGCACTGAAAGCAATGTGCATTTGCAAAAAGGAGTTTTACAACCAGATGGGCCTACCCAATCTGCATAGTGCTATCAGTGATTGTACAGTCTAAGGCACTTCATTTCTTGATAAGATTATTTCAGCAATCGTTAACAGTAATAGTCGCTGTGGTTAAATTATTTCTTATCCTTTTTACCTTTTCCAAAAGTTCCATTTAGATTGTATAGAAGTTGAAGTACATACACATAAAATTAAGGTAACAAATTATAAACAGTTTGGCAGATAATGCAGTAGAAATCAACGCATGTTAATCAATTCTGAGATAAATGAATTCAGTTTCTCTCTGCAAAATTATTTTGCCTGAAATAGTTTAATTCAATATTTCAAATTTAAAAAGAAGTAATTATGCATTGTTTGCAATTGTTACTATGTTCTTAATGTGGAATAGATAAAGACAGAATGATAGCATATACTTCCTTAGATGCTGTCCTTAACTACCAATTATAACAATACAGAACAACACAGATGTATGTTCAAAACAGAACATACATCATGTTTCATTCAAGCTTCCCACTTTAAACATTTTACTCAGTCTTGAACACATGTATGAAATCTAAAAATGAAAATCAGAAAAAATAATCCCAGGTCTCTAAACATGATGTTATTTATCTCATCCAGCAACATATTGGATTGGTACCTGTATGGGTGGGGACTGGATGAAAAAAGTAGTCATATACAAACAGTTTAAAAATAAAAACTATTTATCCTGCCAAGGTCAATCCACCACAACTATTCTTGCTTGAATCAAATATGTTAATATACAATCTGGAGAATGCAAAGTGTTGATACAGCTATATAGCTATCTAAAACCATTGGTGTTTGAGCTTAACAATGTTAATGGGTGACTTGCTTTAGAATATGTTTTTATATGATGTGTGCATGTTAATAGCCAGATGTTGATAGTAGACAGTCTTCTGTCTGTTGTCAAAATCATATCTGAATGGATGTGTATGCAGAAGCTATCTCACACTTTTTAAATTATTTTATTCCTTGCACACATTGAATGAGTATATGTGTAAAGATTAACATTTTGACAGAATAGGAAGCTAAGATCCTGTCTTTGTCTTCTTTGTTTTAGCAGGAATTTGCATTGTGGATTTTCTAATCAGACACTCACCTGTTCTTTGACCCAATAAGAGCACTCCTGGACATTGTGAAAGGTAATTCAACTTCACCTTATTGCTGCCACAGATTGTGAAAAATTGAAGCCATAGTTTTCCAGGATTAAATTAATATAAGAAAATCTCTTGGTTTTCATCTTGGCATTTGTAGCATTGCAAACGTTGTCTTTATTAAAGGAAGCAAGAAGACAGTGCATTTTCTGTTTATTTTTAATTGAGCATCATATCAAAGTGATTTAGTCTTTAGTAAAACACACATTTGTATATGCACTAAGTGAGCCTGATATAAGCCATATATTATTTATGAATATTTTAAATTAATAGTTTGTGATCGACATGGTTGTTATTTAAAAGACAGTCTACTTATTAGTTATGCATATTTACAATGGTTCCCAGCATAAATGAAATTTTCTAATATTTATATTATAGCAGATATTTTAATATTTCTTAGTTTTATTCGGTTTCTGAGAGTATGAAAAAGTTCTAAATCTTTTTTAAGGTTCTTAATATTTTTTTTCTAAGCAGTGCAACCACTAAGATAAATTTGCTGAGACGTTGGCTTTCATCTCATTGTCTAGTGCTCAATAAACTTCTTTGTGTTTGGCAGCTTCTCCCCTTGAAACAGCCTCATTTGATAGCCCTGCTGTTATGTTCTTGACCTTTGCCATGGCTACAACCCTGGGGCATTTGAGCTGTCAGATACAAAAGTGGAAAGAGAAAGAGGCTGGTGAAAGTTGTAGAAGGTAAAAAGCTTTGTAATGCACTGATGAATTTCCTGCCATCAGATAGTTTTCACTTCACCTCCATTGCTGTCACATTTCCTTAAATAATAGGGAGACTTTTCCACTAATGGACAATGGAGGCTGTTTGCCTAATGAGAACTTGCAGAGGCAGCCTGCCATGTGTCTTTATCTTTTAAACTGAGGTGAAACAAGCTTGCCTGGCTACAGATAAGTGGCTAAGAAGCAGTCCTATTTGGATGTACCTGCCAGTAATTTATCTCGGGTTTTTGTATTCATATATACTGTTCTATGTGCAGTAGAGCATTAAATTGCTTTCCACTGGGAGCAGGTCACATTCAGGGGTCGTCAGAACCATGCTACTGGATGGAACATGCTTGATTCATACAAACTGTTTCTATCAATATCATGGCAGCTGAAATCTCCGTCTAATTAGAGATTTTACACTAGATTTTTTTTTTTTCTGGAAAAGCTGATTATTATTTAACATAATGTAGATAACTATCATTCTGTGGAGAGTATACGTGTAGCTTCTATAAGACCAAATGAATAACTGCTGATTGTTGTGTCAAGATTCATAATGAGTCTTTCAACTTTTGTTAGTAAAGATTTTCATTGTAATTACTATACATTAAGGATGGATTAAGTTTCTTGTTTTGTCACTATATCCTCTTTTGGGGGTCAGGGGAGAGTGCTGCTAGACAACAGAGATAATCCCAGGCTTATTTTTGTGGAGGTTTATTCAAGCCTAACACTGTCTTAAAATCTTCCTGAATCCTTGATCCTGCAAGTAAATCATCTTGCAATTTTAAAATAATGCATTTTTTTCTAAAATTCTATCAACATGTTTGCAATGGATAAAGGGCACATTAACTCAAACTATATTTTTGGTGCAAAGTAATTTCTTTCTCCTACTGTGGGTATTAGAAAGATGTTTTGGTACATTTTGCTGCCATTTCCCAACTTGTAATATTAAATTAATGCAACAAAGGACGTATAAACTGTAACATAAAAGCAATATTTCTGGTATATTAAAATGTTTTATTCACAATCTTTATAGCTGCAAAATATGTCCAGAAATCAATTCATTATTTTCAGTTGAGAAGTGAATGTTCTATACTGGGATAAGCATAAACCAAATGCAATTAGTTTCTTTTCACTTTACAAGAACAGTTTGTTGTAGACCAAATGGAAAACTTTACACTGCATGGATTAAGAATTATTCCTGTTTCTCCTTCTTCACCACTTCCATTACTAAATGATATTTTTATGATATTAGTACTTCCTAAAGCTTTATGAAATTCAGCTATTAGATCATGTAGAATTCACAGTATTTAAATGAAAAATCTTCCACACCTCCTGATCTGTAAATTAAACAATGAACTTCAACTTTGTGTGTATATCTAATAAGCAGTGGTGACAAATACAGTATGTACATTTAAAAGCATTTATAGAAACATAATTCTTCCTAAAATTCTTCTTAAAATCTTAAAATTCATAATTCTTCTTTTTCAAGAACACAAAACTAAAACTTATGTCTTGTTAAACACTATTGCAAGTCAATCATGAGTTTCAAATACTGAACAGGAAATGGCATCACATCAAAACCCAACATTTTTTCTCCTTTAGAAATGTGAAATATTCTGTGTGAGTTGACTTTTGAGCATGTAATGCTAAAGATGTTAAACTTACTGCATACTAAAAAATCTGTACCCAGTAATTCATACAATATTTCCCTTCTTTAGGTGAAAATATTTTTAGCTAACATTTTTAAGTGCATTTTTAATCTGAGAAGTGTCAGGTAAATACAATAGATGTTCTTTCAATGCTTGTCATTCATTCAATGTTTCTCTATATTTTTAGTTAAATTTTCTTATCCCAGCTGTGTTCATTTCTAGGTAATGTATGGAAAGCAAAAGAAAACTAGGCACAAGACAGAGAAAGTTAATCTGTGGTAACTATATAACTATATAACTACTCAAGGAAAAAAATATGCAGGATTTTTGTAGCTTTTTAGAACATCACTAGTAGTCTAGGAAATTACAGTTTTGAGCCCTAGTTATAGAAATTGATGCTTCTCTGATTGACATCTATTTTCTTCTTGTGGTCCATAAGCTGTCAGAAAGAAGATGGGTTGTCTGGTAATTCCACAGCAATATTTCCATTTATTTCTTTAGGACGGATATTTTCATTTTTCTTTAAAGGAAAGAAAGAGATGAAGATATAAACCTCCTGCTGAATGAAGTAGTATTGCTCCTCTGCAATTCCATGTTTAAAAACTGCTTTAATTTTTTATTTTCTGAAGTGGTTTTGTTTTGTTGTCCTCTGGTGACAAACCTGTATCTATAGTGCTGTAAAGCTTCTTTACTATTCCCTAATATACCTGGCTATCTTTTGTAAACATATAAAAATTACTGGTTTGCTTAAAGGTGAAACTGAAATGGTCAGCCAATTAAAACAGTCTTGAATATTTAACAGGGGAAAAAAGTGTCACAGCAGAATGTAATTGGAAGTTGTCATGTAAATAAGTTGATATTTTGATAGAAGCCTGAAGTAAATCCCTTGTCATGATAAGAGAAATGAGGGGCAATCTGAATATCCAAATGAAGTTTATTTACAGATTTAGACTGATACTGTCCTCCACACTGACTAGAAAGAGAGGAACTAGTAGTCAGGATATGTGATGAAACATTTTTTTCCATTCATACTTCCACATACTGAGGTTACTTACAGGGATGCAACAATATGAAGGTCTTTGCACCTTCCTAGAAAAGTCATAGGACTTTTCTAGGACAAAGATTTGCCATATAAAAGTTTCCTATAATTTTTGGTTCTTTTTAGTTTAACAGTCTTGTGAAATCCACTTGCCATTGTAAAAATATAACTGAATATTATAATTTCATTTTAGTAGAACTTGCAAGAAGTTCAGAAAGCAAAGGTTTTCTGAGAATCCAGGGCATCCTTACTCACTGATTTAGATACTAGGTCTGCTTTACAAACATTCATCACTCCTCTGTAAAACTTTATATAGATCTCAGTTACCTGGAAATCTACAAGAATCTGATGAAAGAGGTTTTCTGGAAATCAGAACTTTGTGCTTAATTTAAGGTAGTAAACTTAGCCCCCTTCAAGTCTTTCATTAGTCCTTCAGTCTTCTTCCTCTCCCATTTCCCCTCCTTTTTCTGTGATATTCCTGAATCAGTTTTGTTTCAAACAAAGAGACAAAAGAAAAAAGCCATGCTTACCAGCACTCATGGATGTGAAATACCTTCATGCTATGGTCAGTGGATTGCTGACTTAATTCAGCAGTCTGTCAGAAACATAGCAGTCTCTCAGCCCATTCACCTTAATGGATGCATTAACTGAAGCTATTATGCTGCAATGATTTTTTTTTTCTTTAATTTTAATAGTTTTTATGCAGTTTTGGCTTTTCTGGAACTGTGGCCATTGTTTGCAACTGTAAGAAAAATCTTATTTATGGAATGGGAGCTATGTCATCCTATATTAATTATATATAGGCGAAGTGCTTTATGAGATTTATTGCTTAGCACCCCACAAGACTGTCCCTTCAAATGTAAAACTACTGTTCCAGTAATACACAGGACTCTATAAATATGAGAAAGGCAGACACATTTTGCCACATCCAGTTTTTAACTTAAATACACAGTGACACTCTCATACTGGCTAATTGGTTTGTGCAGCATTATTCCAGCATAAAATAACTGACATAAAGTTTCTGTGAACTGTGACTTTTGTATCATCCTGTTAGTTGCAAATAAGATTGCTGACCATAAAACTCCTTTTCTGTAACAAGTATCACTGCTGTATCCTATAAGATTTAATTACAAATTGACTGGTTCAGCTTTATATGAGGCCTTGGAGACCAGGGTTTTGGCATGGCAATAAAGGCAGCTGAAAAAAATTTTCTTCCTTCTCTTTGATCTGAAAATCAGGATTTGTATAAACAAAAATATGTTGTGCAATCTATATGTCAGTTCAAGAATTCTCGGAAGAATTCTGCATGTACCCAGTGTTTGTATATTACATTGTCAGGTCTGCATAGATCATCAGTCCATTAAGTAAAACCAGGATTTTGTAGGCCATTGTTGGACATTTTATTCTATATATCTGCCTAAATAAGCATTACTGTACTCAGCATCTGAAAGCACATTGATCGGGGGTTTTTTGTGAACTTCCTGAAACTTGGCAGAAAATTGGAGAGTCTGGGCCTGCAGAAAATGCCTGTGCCTGAACTCATTAATTATTAACCACTATAGATATTCTTCATGCAAACAACACAGTGCAATGCACATCACTAGCTGACAGGCTATTGGATGTGTTGAAGACAGATAATAAAAATAAATCACAAAAGTTACACTTTCTGACTCTTAGCAGAGAACTTAGATCCAGAAAAAAATTATCTAAGTCTAATGGGCTACTGTGAAAGCCAGAATTATGTTTAATAATGCACATATATCTCAATTCAGTACTATCTTTTGCATGACTTACAGCCATGCAGTTATCTTTAAAATACATCATTTAGTGACTACTTATTCTGTGACTGCCACTGAGCTAACATATTTATTTTCTATTGCAGTGTAATTAAGAACATTTCTTTTTATTAGTTTGAAGTTTACATTGTAAAAATATTCTGAATTTTTGTATGTATAACTATTCTATAACATACTGGTAAATTATTGAATCATTTAACTGATCTTTAACTATGTTCCACTGTAAAAAGGATTCTATTCAATTGCTGCTCTATGCAGATTGAACCCCAGAAATCTTCTTTTAGAAAGCTCTCAAGGTTTTTTTTAAAAATCCATCTCTTATCTGAGACACTGGTTACATCTCAGAGCCCAGATGAACTGAGTTAAAACTGCAATAAAGTGATTTAAAACAAACTGAAATTTAACTTTCCTAAGGAGTGCAGTGTCAAATAGGAGCAGGGATTCACTATTGTCACATATTTTGATTGGAGGAAATGTTCATATTCTTATTAGAAAGGAAGATGGAAAACGAGATATATTTTGAATGTTCACAAGATTTGTTAAACCACATCCTTTGATAAAATTAAACTTCACACATCTAATGCCAGCCCCAGAAATCATATGAAAGTATGGAAAGTATGCTTGGAATCAGAACAGTAGGGCTGGCTTTTGAGTGCTAGAAGAGCTTGAAAAGTCTCTCTGCAGCTGAGAATGTGCAAGTTGATTTCTCGTCAATGAGCTTCCATGGCTGTGATGTTTGGAGCAAATAACTGTGGATTTGTTGACTTTCTGGCTTAGCCCCCTCATTATGCTCCTCTCTTTATGTCTCAGGAGTGCAAAAGGGACAAAGTAATAAATCTTTGGAAAGTCAGGTTTTAGTATGCTATCTTTAAGCTTACTACATTAGTATATCAAATATTTTACAATGTGACAATATTTTTAATTAGCTTACAGACACTAGAAAGTCTTCTTTCTTTATAAATTCTTATTTTTCTTAATAAACAGAAACACAAATCAGCTAATGTGAAAAACCCTGTATGTTAAATAATATCTTCTATTTTAGATGGCTTAAACTCCTTTTCAAGTATTTCAGCAGTTTGTATGAAATTATTACGGCTGAATAAGAAAAACAGGAAACCCAATTCTTTTGGGCAATGTCAGTCACATGACATATTTCACTAAGAATAACTGTTGTTACACTTATGTAGTGTGAACTTCTATTGGGTGATCATTTTCAAGATAGCAGTCCTGCTTTCTGTAAGTAAAAATGACTGTCTGAGACTGTTTGCTGTAATATTTCTGAATTAAAATTCATTTGTGTTTCTGCCACCATAGCTACAACATGTTCCCTTCTAAACTCATATTATAGAATGCAGGTTCATAAACAGGATACATAGTCCGATTGGTTTCTTTTTAAGGATGATATTTTTAGTAGTCTCAACATAACCAGTAGTGGTGGAATTGTTTAGGGTTTTTTTTGTTTGTTTTCCAGTGAAGCGTTCTCTGTAGGAGGCCAGCTACCCTCAGTTCCCTCATAAATCATTGAACATTTGAAAAAAGCTCTTTTAATATTTCACAGGAGGAGCAGAGTTGTTTATTCTTTTTTAGTGATTCTTGAACTAGATTTGCTAGTCATAATGTAAAGTAAGGGGAATATTTAAGTTCTGTTGAAGTCTGTGGGAAATTTGCTTTTAGTCCCATGGTGTCTGCATTTCACCATAAATGTTTAAATTCACATTACAGCTTAAAAAAAAACCAAACAAACAAACAAACAAAAAAAAAAAACCACCAAAAAAAACAACCCCGAGAAAGGGAAATTAAGTTTAAGATCCTTTTTCTTTTGGCTCTACATACTCATCCTTTGGAAGTACATAGTAACTGACACTGCCGGTGCAATATGAGCTGAGATCTCTTTCTTCAATTTAATTGGATAGCTGTAGATACATCAGAAAAATATCTTTGTGTTTTTACTTTGAACTTGGTACAGAATATAAGATTTTTTTTTTTCTTTAGAAACTGTGTATATGTTTAGATTAGACATCAGCTACTCTGACATGGGTCCTTCCCATGGGCTGCAGTTTTTCATGAACTGCTCCAGCATGGGTCCTTTCCACAGTGTACGGTCCTTCAGGAACAGACTGCTCCAGCATGGGTACCCCTCAGGCTGCAGCTCCTGCCAGGAGCATGCTCATGCCCAGGCTTTCCACAAACTGCAGCTTCCTTCAGGGCACATCCAGCTGCTGTGGCATGGGGTCTTCCATAGGCTACAGTGTGCATATCTGCTCCATCATGGTCCTCCACAGGCTGCAGGGGAATCTCTGCTCTGGCACCTGGACACCTCCCCACCCTCCTTCTTCTCTGACCCTGTGCAGGGTTGTTTCTGCTTGAGCAGTGGGGTTGGACCAGATCACAGAATCATAGCATACCTCAAGTTGGAAGGAACCCATAAGGATCATCAGGTCCAACTCCCTGCTCCTCGCCGGACTACCTAAAGCAAAATCATATGACTAAGAGCATCATCCAGAAGCTCTTGAACTCTGACAGGCTTCGTGCTGTAACCACTTCCCTGGGAAGCCTGTTTCAGTGACCAACCACCTTCTCAGTGAAAAACTTTTTCTTAATGTCCAGTCTGAACTTCCCCTGATGCAGCTTCATTCCATTTCCCTGTGTCCTATCGCTGGTCACTAGAGAGAGGACATCAGCACTTCCCCCTCCGCCACCCACCTTGAGGAAGTTGTAGACTGCGATGAGGTCACCCCTCAGCCTTCTCTTCTCCAAGCTGAACAAACTAAGTGACCTCAGCTGCTCCTCCTAAGTCTCACCCTCGAGGCATTCCACGAACTTGGTTGCCCTCCTGTGGACACACTCCAGATGACCTCCAGAGGTCCCTTCGCAGCTCAACCGTTCTGTGAGTCTGTGATTCTGATTCTGTGATTCTCTGAAGTTAGAGTAATACTTGACCATGCTTAACTGAATCTATGAATCACCATAGATTATCAGATTTTAAGACGCTTAATTTTCATGATTTCATGTTACTTCAGTTTTACATTTGTTTGAATGTATGGAAGAAGTCAAGTGCAACACTTCAGTGTAAATGCACTTCAGTGTATTGCTTCTGCTTTGAGGAGATCCATTTACAATTTTTTCTGTATTAAGAGAGCTGAAAAACATTTGCTGATTCAGAGCAAGTACCAGTTGGGAAAGTTCCCCTCTACATTGTTAGACACCAAGATTCAAGTTCCTGCTTTACTCAAAGTTTTTTAATCTAATGAGGAATTAAGTCATCCTCTTCAGTTTGGCCACAAATTCTATAACATAGCAGGAAGATATCTCTGATAATATTAGTTGGGACATCAACATGAAAAACTCTGATTGTTGACAACATTAGCCAGGAAACATGAAATTATTACTCTACCCTTAACTGGTTTAGTGGTGGACTTGGTAGTCTTAGGTTAATGGTTAGACTGGATGATCTTAAAGGTCTTTTCCAACCTAAACAGTTCTATGATTCTGTGATTACTATGAGTTTTATATATATATATATATATATATATATATATATATGTAAAGATACAAATAATTAGCAAGCTCTGCTTTCTGCTTTTGCTTTTTTCCCCAGAGTATTCCTTCAGTCCTCCCCAAGAAACTTGACTGGATGCCTTTTTGTTACTTTTCCACTTTTCCAGAAGTTCCTTTATAAAAGAAAGAAACAAATGGGTGCTTGTCCAAATGATGGAGGGGTGTTCTGTTCTAACCACCTTATTTCAGTTGTCTGAATGTGGGAGTTATGCTGCCTATGCTTCACACTAAGTGCTTAGAGATAAGACTGCCTCAGAAGATGGTTCTGAAGCCCTCAGGATTAGGTTAGGTACCTGCTCTGAGTAATCATCTCAGTTGGCTACACAGCACATCTAGATTCCTAAACCAGATACTTTTCTTATAGAGGAGCTGAAACAAACAACTTTCACTTTTCTTTGTATTTAGAAAATTTCTCTTCTTTTCCATAAGGATTACAAATCCTGTGGTTTTGTCATACAGTCTAGGGAGGTTATTGAAAAGTATTGTTTTCGCTGTAAGAATCATCCACACTCATGTATGATTTGGGAAAAGTTAGAAAATAGCTAAATTAATGATCACAAATGTCAAAGCAACTTTTTGCAGACTTTAGTTAGTCATGATCGGTATACGATTTTAACACTTTGAGCACATGCCTATTTCCCTGGAAACTGTCAGAATATTGTGTAACTTTGGGGTCAAACTTTGTTCATGCTGAAGTTACTGGGAATTTGTTGTTTGTTGTATTAGTCCATAATTTTCTCTACTTCATTCCTAACATAACTTTTCCTCCTAGCTCTGTCTTATAAAAAATTATGCCAGATATTTTACTTTTTATAAAGTGGTAATATATCTTTAAGAGCGCTTCTGATAAAAAGATCATCTTATAAACAATGGTTGTAAATATATATATTTTTAAAAAGAAGGAAAGTGGAGGTAGTGATACCATCCTAGATTGATGTTTTCAGTGGCAAGATTTAAGGCCCATGATGTATTAAGTTCCTTATTTGAACATTTAAACCATAGTGTTAAGATCAAAACACTTTTTTACTGTGTTGCAAATAAAAGTGGATGAAAATACTTCAAAAACTTCTTGGTGTTTTTGCCAAGTGTCTGTTGAAAGACATGCACATGGAATTCAGAAATACCTATAGAAATTATTTATAAAAGGTGTAACTCTCAATCCTAAGTAAAGCTGTGTGCCCTGTTTCCTTTGGCATTGAATAGAAGCTGGACTAGTGAAGGAGCTGAGAAAGAGTGGAACCTTGACAGTGTTCTTTATCATCCATCATCCTGCATCCCAAAGGCAAAAAATTGAAAAAGCCTTTTCAGAAATCTAGCATCTTCACTGAAAGCAAAGTCAGTTTTGAGTATGATAATAGTTAAAAGTAGAAGATAAAAATAAAAAGGAGTGGTGCAGTATGCTTATCCACCTCTCAACAGAGGTCATTGAATAGGAAGAAACCTATTAGAATAAAGTTTGTAACTGGTCATTTCCATTACTTTTTACAACATGATAAATTCCTGAAAAGTTCATTTAGGATTGCAGCCCTAGCTATCTTGGGGTCTTGTTAAAAACCTTTCCCTAAGAGCTTATTATTTAAAAGTAATTATTGATGATGGGTGCAGATGACCAAAAAGATAGGTAAAATTTAAAAAAAAAAAAAAATTATAAGGATATCATTTTTCTTAAAACTGCTCATGAGGTTTACAAATACAAGTTACGTATATGACCTAAATGTACTAGGAGTTTACTAGGACTTTTTTCTAATAGCTCCCTGTTTCCGTTGCTTATTCTTAATGAACTCAGTCTATCAATTCAAAATATCTGTGATAATTTACAGAAGTTACTGGTAGTGTATATGAATACTGTATTTAAAGTAAAACAAAAAATACCGGAAGTATACAAGGTGAGCTGATTCCTTTAGTCTTTCCCCTTTTTTGTTGCATTCTTTTAAAACACTATGAAAGCAGATCAGTTAGAAGAATTTCTATGTTCATATTTGTGGTGGTTTGACACTGGTTGGTTGCTAAGTGCCCACCAAAGCCTCTCTATCATTCCCCTTCTCAACTGGACAGGGGAGAAAAAATATAATGAAAAATCTCATGGGTTGAGATAACAACAGGGAGATCACTCACTAAATACCCTCACGGGCAAAGCAGATTCGACTTGGGGAAAATCGGTTTAATTTATTACCAATCAAAACTGAGTAGGGTAATGAGAAATAAACCCAAATCTTAAAACACTTTCCCCCAACCCCTCTCTTCCCGGGCTCAAGTTCACTCCTGATTTTTCTCTACCTCTTCCCCACGAGTAGTGCAGGATGATGGGGAATGGGGGTTCTGGTCAGTTCATCACATGTTGTCTCTGCTGCTCCTTCCTCCTCAAGGGGAGGACTCCTCACAATCTTCCCCTGCTCCAGCGTGGGGTCCCACTCACGGGAGACAGTCATCCATGAACTTCTCCAACATGGGTCCTTCCCACGGGCTACAGTTCTTCACAAACTGCTCCAGCGTGGGTCCCCCACAGGGTCACAAGTCCTGCCAGCAAACCTGCTCCAGCATGGGCTCCTCTCTCTCCATGGGTCCACAGGTCCTGCCAGGAGCCTGCTCCAGTGTGGGCTTCCTATGGGGTCACAGCCTTCTCCAGGCACAACCACCTGCTCCAGTGTGGGGTCCTCCATGGGCTGCAGGTGGATATCTGCTCCACCATGGACCTCCATGGGCTGCAGGGGCACAGCCTGCCTCGCCATGGGCTTCACCACGGGCTGCAGGGGAATCTCTACTCCGGTGCCTGGAGCACCTCCTTCCCCTTCTTGTTCACTGACCTTGGTGTCTGCGTAGTCATTCCTCTCACGTATTCTCACTCCTCACTGCAGATGCGGTTTGTGTACTGTCGGGTTTTTTTGTTTTGTTTCCCCTTCTTAAATATGTTATCACAGAGGCGCTGCCACTGTCACTGATTGGCTCCGCCTTGGCCAGTGGCAGGTCCATCTTTGAGCCGGCTGGCATTGGCTCTGTCGGTCTAGCAGCTTCTCACAGAAGCCATCCCTGTAGCCCCCCCACTACCAAAACTCATGTTCTGTTTGCACTGCAGTGCCAATGTGCAGCAGTCATGCTCTGCCCATGGACTGAGAATTTTCTCTTCACATTGTTGTTGTTCCCTTCTCAGGGTAGTATTTTAACTGTAAGCATCTGCATCATTCCTGTTTTGCAAGATATTTTCTGATTGTTCTCTTGTTACCACTTGAAAATTTTTTCTCTTGTCCTGTTCCCACAGGTTTTAGGAAATTAATTTCATTACTCTTGTTATACACATAAAACCTAGAATAATTTCCTATTGTTTCTGTATGTTTCTCCATACATCTGTTTTCTTGTATGTTACAGCTTTACAAAATGTGGTGTTTTTTTGAGTGGAACTAAGTGTCTATCTTCACTCACACTGGATATACATGATATACATGATATACATCCTTGTGTATATTGAAAATTTGCTTTTGTGCTTTGTTACATGAATCTTTTGTGCCCCGCTCTTGCACTGTTACAACTTAACTGTAAGCATGTGTTGGGCTAGGTCTTTGATTTATAACTAGCATACTGTGAATAGTTCTTAAAAAAAATATTACAGACTGAATGTTCTATGTGTTCAGGGAACAGTAATTTTTTTTTTTTTTTTTTAATGTTCAATGCCTTTCTTTGACAATTTCTGCTCATTTTAATTTTATTCATCAGAACAACATTCTTCCTACAGAAGCACTCTTTATTATCAACTATAGCTGGGTTACATATACTGTTATTCCATTGCTTGATTTCTCAAAAGAAAAAAATAAACAGAACAGGACATTTTATGCTCAGCACAATTAATCACATGGTTTGCTATGTGTGTGTGTGATATACTTCCCCACTGCAATAACTGGCAATGGACACCCACTTTCATTTCTGTGTTCTTCCCACCAGGTACCCTTTTTTTTTTTTTTCCAATGCCTGTAATATCCCCTTTTCTCACTGGAATACCTCATGATTCTTTGCATGACACTAATGATAACATATATGTATATATGCATATATATGTGTGTATATATATATTTGGCTTTCTGGTAACCCAGTAAACAGCTAGTTCAGAGTAAAAATAAGCATATGCTGATTGTCTAGCTAGCGACTAATTCATAGAAATGAGTAAACGCTGAGTTATAGCTGCCTTTTCCACAGTTGGAAAATTAAAACACTCTCTTGCTTTTCTCAGTAATAAAATTTGTTAAACATGTAGACAGTACTTTCTTTGAGGAGTCTTAACACTAAATGAAGTTAAAAAAACATTTAGGCACTTCTTCCTTTTTTTTTTTTTTTTTTCCTTTTGTTTTTCTTCCCCTTCCCCCCCAAAAAACCTATGCTTTTTATTTTCATTTTTCTTTAGTAGGATTCCTAGGATAGATCTGTTCACTGAACAAGCTGCTGCTGTTTTACCTTGTAAAAGGACCCTGACTATTGTTCTCTTATGTGCTGCTGGAGGAAATTCTGGTTTATTGACTTCTCCAACCTAGATCATGTCTTTGGGAAACAGGTGCTTATATTATTCTGGATTAAAGCTTTTTTTCTATTAATTTCTGTCTCAGGTTCTTCACAGGAAAAGAGACCCACACAAGATGGGTTTCATTGTACATGAAGCCTACTTTCTCTTAGCAGATCATCACATAAAAGAGAGCAAGGTACTATAGGCTAGGACTAGTTAGTGTTCTTCTGTCTAGGGAAGGTATACCAATCAGATTGGCATGTATAAATATAGTAACACAGGCAGCATTTTTTTGCTTTTCTAAGGCTTCTGAAAAAAAAAGAATATATATTATCCTCATGAAGGTTTATGTGTACCATTGTAGAAACATAAATTCATTTAAATAAAAGTGGAACTTTTTTTCTTAATATATTTTTGAGAGTGTAAGGAAGATAACATGATAAAACTTCTCCTAAAAGGCTAACAGTTCAAAAGTAGATACAGACATCATATCAAGGATTATACTGGAAAATTTTGTGGTTTAAAATGTAAGAAAAATGGCATTTCAATTGAAGTAGTTGCTATTGTTTTCCTCTATAATAGTAATTTGCATGTTCTTGATGAACATGCAAGGAGGGATTTCCAAGAGAAACGTGATTTAAATCAAGAAAATGGTATTGTACATTAGAGTAATGCTTTTAAGATATATTCATTTTAAGCATAAAATAGGATTCCCTGTAATAAGTAGTTCATAAAATTATTGCTTAGACTTTTAAGTCAGACTAGTCCAATGCTTGAAATACCCATCAGGGAACAATTCTGCACCGATGGAATAAAAGCCATAGCAATCTTTTAGGTCTTTTCCTTCTCTCTTTTCTTTCAGAATGAGTCAATACTAGTTTATCTTTCTCAGTTACACAGGCAAAGATGTTTCAGGCATGTAGGAATACTTTGAATGGAATCACAGGAAACTGTGAAGCTGTAGTTTGTCACTTTTCTACAAGTTTCAGGGAGAAAAAAAAATCTGCAGCTTCTACAAACTTAAATTTCTCTCAACTCATCTGTGTTCAGTTTTGTGGTGTCTGAGTTTCAGTGATGATCTTAAAATGTATACCAGAATAGAGCATTTACCATGGCAATGTACACATCTATTTAAATTGCAAATAATAAGAAAACCAAGTTTTTGTACTCAGATTGTAATTTTAGGTCAAAGGGAAGGGTTTTGCTTATCATTTATGTGGGCCTTGCCTTTCACTCTCATCTCTATTTATCATCTCTACAACAGACTGCTACACGGTGACTACTTAGGATTGTCAGCCAATTAACAATACCTATAACAAGATAAAAGTCCTTTGCACATATCTGCAGATAGAGCAATCCAAATTTCATGGTTTTCAGTTGATTAATTTTACTCATACACAAGCCCATATCAAAAACACAGCAGTCAAATGCTCTCTTTAGTTAACTTCAAGAAAAGATCAGACTGTGAAATGCTTGCAAAAGCAACGATAATGGGCAAGATAAAAGACTTGTCTACTCCAACATCTTGTGTTAGACAGTGACTAATTGTGGATGCAAGAATAAATTAATACTTCACTCAGTTTAACCTCAAAGCTTCTGACATCCTGTAGCTTAGGACCTTCTGAACTGGAGTTTGTCTCTACATCCTTGTGTTTGATATCACTTAATAACTGCAACAGCAGTTATATTGGCACAGCATGTTGCCAATAAGTTTCACAAGTCATTTACACGTTGAGTGGAAAAAACCCTACTTTCACTTAAATTCAAGAATTCTTCTTGAATATTTCTTTTGATTATTCTTGGGTCTTGTATTGTGTGAAATAGTGAATAACACTTCCTTTTTTTCACCTTCTCTGCATTATTCATATGTCTCTATATATTGCAATCATATATTCTCCTCCAATCATTTCTTTTTGCAGGTGAAGAATTCCAGTTGATTTAATCTCTCCTCATATGCAAGCCTTTTCATAGTTCATTTTTACTTGTACTTTTTCCTTTGAGTTGGGGAGACCTGAAAGATATTCAGCATTCAAGATACATAGGAATTACACAATTCTGAAATACCACAGAAATGTTCTATGGTTTTGTTTTATATTTTTTCCTCCTTTCTAAAACCCCACTGTTTTGCCTGCTGCTAGAACTGCTGTTTTCATAAAATTAACCACAATTACTCTAATGCTTTTTCTAATGTGTCAGTTTAGAACCCATTGTTATATACACACTTGTCTTTTTTCAATAACTTTTGTTTTACACTGACTATACTGAATGTCTCCTGTAATTTTATAGTCCAGTTACTTAGTATCATAAAACTCTTCTGCAACTCTTTGCTGTCAACTTTAATTCTGACTATTCTGAATAATTTTGATATCATCATATATTCCTTCATTGTTTAATACCTTTTCCAGATCACCCACCTATGAATATACTTAAAAATACAAGTTCCCTCACAGGTCACCAAGGGATTTCTCAGGTAACCTTCCATTAGTAAAAAAACCATTTATTCCTGTTCTTGGTTTGCTGTTCTTTAACCAGCTGCTAATTGTGTAAGATGATAGCACATGCTTAGTGTCTGGCAGCTTTTGCTTTAGAAAATCTCTATTTCAATTAGGCAACTATTCCACTTATTAGAAGAGCACCTACAAAATTTGGCCAGAATGTACCTCCAAAAAGGTGTTTATTGACACCTTTAACTTACATATTCATTAATTTATAAGTTTTAAACATCTTTACCATCTTTACTTACCAAAATATATAAATACATCACTATTTGTCTAGATATGTAAGTAATTTTTTAAAAGGTATTTTGAGATGAATTTTAGTTGTCTTGGGTGGCAAAGCAGTAAGTTAATGAATATGCTGTTGACTTCAAATTTCAGGGTCATTCAAAATGAGCTTCTTGTAAAGATGAGTATGTCCTGAAATGTATTGAGCATCAAAGGACTGTAATCCCAAAATTTGCAGAGTGGAAATTTGCAAGTGACTAGAAATCAATTTCAAATAGAAATTAATCTATTTCTTGTAGTTACTTTTTAAATTACCAAAATTTAAAGGTAAATTAAAGGACGAGATATCATCCAAAGGGACCTGGACAAGCTGGAGAGGTGGTCCCGTGGGAACCTCATGAGGTTCAACAAGGCCAAGTGCAAGGTCCTGCACCTGGGATGGGGCAACCCCCAATATCAGTACAGGTTGGGGGATGAAGGCATTGAGAGCAGCCCTGCGCAGAAGGACTTGGGGGTACTGGTGGGTGAAAAGCTGGACATGAGCCGGCAATGTGCGCTTGCAGCCCAGAAAGCCAACCGTATCCTGGGCTGCATCAAAAGCAGCGTGGCCAGCAGGTCGAGGGAGGTGATTCTGCCCCTCTGCTCTGCTCTGGTGAGACCTCACCTGGAGCGCTGCGTCCAGCTCTGGGGCCCTCAGCACAAAAGGACATGGAGCTGTTGGAGTGGGTCCAGAGGAGGGGCACCAAAATGATCCGAGGGCTGGAGCACCTCTCCTGTGAGGCCAGGCTGAAAGAGTTGGGGTTGTTCAGCCTGGAGAAGAGGAGGCTGCGGGGAGACCTTATTGCAGCCTTTCAGTACTTGAAGGGGGGCTACAGGAAGGATGGGGAGAATCTTTTTAGCAAAGCCTGTTGTGACAGAACAAGGAGTAATGGATTTAAACTAAAGAAGAATAGATTTAGACTAGACATAAGAAAGAAATTTTGTACAATGAGGGTGGTGAAGCACTGGAACAGGTTGCCCAGAGAGGTGATAGAGGCCCCATCCCTGGCAACATTCAAGGTGAGGTTGGACGGGGCTCTGAGCAACCTGATGGAGTTAAAGCTGTCCCTGCTCACTGCAGGGGGCTGGGCTGGATGGCCTCTAAAGGTTCTTTCCAACCCAAAGCATTCTATGATTCTATGATTCCATGAAAATGAAGGATTTTACATTCCACCTACCTGACATAAGAAATTTTCAGTCAGTAAACACACTCTCACATACAACCAATAATTATAGATTCAACCTAGCAGTTTTTTCAATTCTTATTTATGTTGTTTTGTTTGGGTTTTTTTTTTTGTGAATTGTGAATATTTTTTCCTAATTTATTTAAGTAAACTAAAACTACATATCAGTTTTGTACTTGGAGGTAACCTCATTTTTTTTTATCATGTTTATGCATTGGCTCAGTGGTTCATACTTATTGGTCATTAGTATAAATTGCATATACGTATGTACAGTTCATAGAGGTGATGAAAAAGATGTTATATGAAAAAGTTAATATAATGCTGTAGAAACCCTAAACAAAAACTTAGAAAAAATAATTTTAAAACATATATTCATTTGATAGCACAAGCCCTGCATGAAACCTAAAGAAATACTGCAAATCATTGGTATGCAAATTCTATACTACGCCTGTTGTCAAACCAGTGAAATATATAGTTTTGCCCTATCTATCATCATCACTGATAAACACTATCTTCTCCAGGGAGTCATTTGCAGTACAGGCACTGCAGATATCTATGTAGATTACTAAAATTAGCAACAATGTTTCTGACATAGAACATAATGTTTGACAATGCAAAATGCCACAAGGAATAATCCAAACGATACAGGGAAGAAGCATTACATTAACGCGTGGATGATGTGAACTACTAGTGTGTGTATTAATTATTTTTGTGATGAACTTTTTTTTGTAACATGCTATAGAAACATTCTGTTTCAATATATAAATAAGGACAAATGCATTCTTTTGCCATTCCATCCAGTATGACAATTGCCTGTTGATACAGGGTAATAAGCAAATACACTGAAGAGAGGAATCACACTGCTAGTGAGTTGGATGACACTTGCTAGAATTCTGTGTTATTCTATATACATAGAATAACTGGCCTCACATGACTAACCAACCGTATTTATCTGGTCAGTAAAAATCAGTAGTCCATTGTCCTGCTGCTGTGATTATGGATACTGTCATGGATTTCTATGCATCTTCTTCCAAGGCTGCTGCAAGTCTGGTCTTCTAAAGGCAATTGTGCTTGGCCACTATGTATGCTCAAAGCAATTGAGCACCTTCAGCATTAAGCCCAATGTGCCTGAAGTCTCACTGACTGTCAACTGAGTGATTGAAGGAACAGTGTAACTGGGAACATACAAGTCTGCTGTGATGTTTATGGTTTAGTATCTGAGCCCTTCTTATTTAATAATAAGTACCTTCCCTGGGTAGTTGCTCCTCCCTATATATCTTTTGTATCTTTCCCTATTTCTTAATTCTCACTGCTGATGCTAATCAAATTTTCCATCCACCTCTGAATTGTTGTAATATTGATATGCCTCCAACACACAGCACTACTGACTATGGGATGTATCAATAATTGGCTTAGGGCTTCCCTTCTGATATTCATGCAGTCACTGGGGAAAGGCTCTCTACAAAAGCTGGAGACGGTTGGGCTGTTTGAAGAAAATCCTGAAGGTAGTTCCACTAGGCAAGGTGGCTCTTGTCTTGCCAGTTTCTGCTACATGTGAACATTTAGGGAAAAAAAATTCTGATTCAATGAAAAACTGGGTGTGGTTTGTTTTTGTTTTTTTTTTTAAATCAATAGATGTGGTCTATACATTTTAACAAACTATAGGTAGTATGACTAATCTTCTGACAGCTTAGGATACAATCTTACTTAAAAGTTTATTTTTGATATTTCATTAATTCAAGCCCTCATTCAAAACCACTTTGTACTATTGACTGGTGAACAAAGAGTTCAATTTCAACACCACCAAAAACTAGCATCCCATTCTCTGTAACACTAGTTTTTAGGTGTCCGTTTATTACTGATAAGGAATATGTTTCATTTCATGACAATGAAGCCAGTATTATTATTAGTTGCACAAATAAATATATATTAAAGATGTATATAAATTTTTTTAAAAATGAATCCTTCATTTTCTTTTAAACTAATTCTTTAAATTAATGCTTTCCTATACATTTGCTTCAAAAGGTTAGCTTCTTACTATAAAATAAATTACAGTAACTCTGGCATGACTTGAAGAAGTCTAGATTGTAATCAAAATGTCTGATTCTTCTGCCTCTAACAGCTCACAGAAGTACTCACTAAGCATCAATCTCATATTCAGAGTTTATTAATTTTAAAAACAAATTAATAGAAGAATTAACAATTTTTGTGTTGCACGCCCTCATTCATCTAAGTTATATGGCAGGTTGCTAACGAATTTAGAAAACAAATGTTGTAGGTGATTGATGACAATTGAAACAATGTATTTTCTCAGTCTTTTGCTTAGCATGAGACTTGCAGAAACTTTAAAATGGTAAAATGAGATTGAAATGAAGAGGGGCATTTGGGGCTAATGTTACTAAAAGTAATGGATATGTAAGTGGATATTCAGTGAATATTCAGCATCATACTAGAATCTTCTGTCTGAAATAAAAGTGGTTACTATAAATAATGAAGAAATAACCTCACCCTCTCAATCCCTATCTATCCCTCTAAAGGTTTCTCTCAGTGTACTTATATTACAATTCTCTTTTCTACTTATAGCTCTAGAAACCATCCCCCTCAAACACTCACTCTTGGCAATGCACCCATAAAGCAAAAACATGTTAGTTTGAAAAAGTGCCAAAGCTCTGCCTCATTCACATCTTTGCTGACACTACCATCCACTTAATCTTTCTCTCCCCTTCCTTGCAGCACCACATACATATTGAAGAGCAATTCAAAGGAGAATCACAGAGCAGAGGTCTCTGGGTGCAGATGAGCAATTTCCTAAATCCACACTCTGTAATCTATTGGAGAGGGGAAAATGGAACAATTTAAGCTATGCTTTTCTACTCAACTCATAGGCAGGTCATCTAGTGAAAAAGAGACCCAAAGCAGTATAGATGTCTGTCTATATAGCCCTAAAATCAGGGCTGTTACAATAAGTTCCATATTTAGACTGGCCATCAGATGAAAGGGATGAAAATAAAAATCTTTGCACTCTTTAATATTCCCACCTGCCACTCTAAGCTTTTGTGTTTAGACAGTGAAGAAGCCTGGTCAGACAAGCAAAGATAGTTTCTTGAGGAAAGTCCTAATTGCTATTTGCTTGAAAGGAACAGTGCTTTACTAGATAGCAGTCCTTTTCAATATTGAGCTGCACATACTATATTTTAATGACCCTTGATGGATTTTGGTTCAACTCAGAGATCACGGATGAATTTCAGCGGGTGGAGGACAAGATGATGTTGCGAGTATTTGTAGTTTCTTCCTTAAAAGTATCCACTTAAACCATCTGATGCTACATTTAGCATATCTAAAAAATTCTTCATTATTATTTTGGATACCTGGTCTGGGAAAAGGGTAGTAGAAACAGAATGACAGACAGTAGTATTATCACAAAGATTTTGAAAAATACTATCCAGTTCTGCAAAATGCTTTTGCTTTTAAAGTACTGTGATCTGCAAGATGACCATAACCACCAGAAGACCCAGGGTCTAATTCCCAAATGAAAAAAGTAAACTTTTCCCATTGTTTGCTGTGAAATCTCATTCTTGCATTGAGACTTATAATGCACATGTAAATTATAGCTTACTTCATAGTGAACCTGATACAAACATCAATGCTATTAAATTTAATATTAATTTTGATTCATAGTTATATTTATACTTTCAAATTTTTACTTTTATAGCTGCACCCAGTTCAATAGGAAATTGTATCTTTACACCTCTTGACAGGGAGGTAAGGTGCCTTTACATGTCTTGTTCAAAGGAGTGCAGGAAAATTATCCATATGTTATGGTTACACAATTTGTGGCAAAGGTGTCATTGTTTAAAGAAACATGAATTAAAGACAGTGTGTGTGTGTGTCATTTGATTTTGTTTGTTATGTTGTACCCATAGTTTTTTGGTAGTAGAAATAAATGGGATTCCATGTGCAGCTACTATTCATTGTTGAGAAGTTGTTCACATCTGAAGTTACACTTAGCAATGCTCTTTGTGTCACCCCTCTTAGTATTTATTTTCTGATTAATTACACATAACTTTTTTCAAACAGTTGTAATTCTAACCTTATTTAAGTCTGGTAGAAAAGGGTATTTTTGTACTATATTAAATATGATCATGGCTCTCTCTAATCATTAACAGTAGCCTTCATCTCCTATCTTCTTTACAAAACTATTCAACAAAAGAAAAACATAGTGTAAAGAAAAAGCAAAGAAATATTTTATAGTGAGGTATTAGGACAAATGAAAATGGAGTGCTAAACTTTAAAACTTCCTACTCAACTGACCATTAAATTTAACTTTAACAAACATTCAGGGCATATCAACCCTAATTTCATTACAGAAAACTCAGTCACAGTAAACAAATCCTCAGAGTGGAAGAGCTACTAAATCTGTCTTTTATTATAATTTCTCAATTCCTTCTCAGGTCTCCCAAATACTTGCTGTACACATGTAAATATATATATGTTTATATATTTATATAATATATACATGTGTTTACAACAAGTGTGTGTGTGTGTGTGTGTATATGATCAGTTCATCATTAAGGACTGTGACTATGTTTACCTATATGTTGAAAATTCTGTCTTTATGTAAACCACCTTGTTTCCCTCAGCCTCTCCCTCTCATTTAAAGCCTTCTTTTAACCATGTTATAATTGTAACAAACTGACAGAGTAAGGTTTATCTTTTTCTCTCAGGTTAAGTTCCTTGGCAGACAAGAAGGTGCTGAGGAGCCAGAGTTTGTCTCCATTAGTTAAATTAAGGATATTGATCACGACCTAAACATAAATCTCTTAACTTTTCTCTGGTGATAACTTCCAAGTAGGATTAATGCTCTTTAGACCTTGCTCACAGGACATGAATAACTTTTCTTTTTGGCAGCTCTACCTTTTAAGTGAGTTGTTAGATATAATCCATGGATACCATACAGAAAGACACACTACTTACCAACATGACTTAATGGTGTAGAATAGTCTTTACTGCTAATGCACTTTATAAAAATAATATTCTCAAATTCTGTGGCTACACAGAAGTTGATGTATTTTCAAATATGAGATGAATATTTCACAAATACTAGCACATAATCCAAGAGGTTTATCGGTTAATCTTAAATTTTGCTTCTCATGTGCTTTTAAAATTGTCTGATTAGCAGTGCCTGTGCCTGACCTTCACGTCATAGCCACCTGAGTATATTACACTGTGCCAGCAAATCCATATGTTCATTTAGATGACTCCTACCTTTTCAACCTATTAAGTAGTACTAGACAATCAGTTTGGGGTTGTGATACTGTATTGCCAAAAGACATTCATAAGTTCCTTACAGATTTGACTGAAGTGCCAGTTGCCTATGTCCTTTCAACCCTTATTACCAGATCTACCAGTGATGTTATTGCCCCAGTCTTGGAAGAATAAATTGAAATTCTTTATCAGAAAACCCTAACTTTTCAAATTATTTTTCTACATGCACAATGATTCTTATTCTATGAGATCCCCTTACTTCATATATTTCAAGTTATATAACTTATCAGCTGAGAGAAAAAATGGTTTTTTTCTTTCTTTTATGTCATAGTTTTATCTTGCCGTGATCTTGACTTGCCTTTTTGTATATACAGGATCAAAATGATCAATAGTTTAATCTTCCTTTATCTCCCTACACTCTGAAACTCTGCTCAGAATAACCTCTCTGTATTCAAGGTACCAGTTCCTGTTCTCCAAGTTCTTTTATATGTTATCAATATACAGGTTTATATAATTCTGAATTAAAACTGCGTATGTGCAGAATTTGCACCAAATGATGCCTAAAAATATGAATAATGATATGCTTTAATGGTGTTGATATTTTTAACTCAGTTGATCCTAACCACAGTAAAATATTGGATTAGATGACTGTTCAAAGGCTTCTCCATGCATTTTTTCTATGTTTCCATATATTCTTTGGAACCTCGAAACAATCAGCTATTCTCCTACATATTGTAGTGTTTGATAAATGACTGAGTATGGCAGATACGACAACCCTTACTCTATCAATAACTGCAGGTACTGAAAGTATCTTATTTTCAGTAATAGATCCAACCCTGAAGCAAACTTCCTCTTTTTCAGAAATACCTGAAAACATCTTGTAACACCCAGTCTTCAGATTAGCTACCCCGTTACTAAATAACATCTCATGGCACTACTAACTCAACATTAACCCAAAATCAAACTGGTTTCAAAGGGCCCATAACATTGGTTCAGGTTCCCATAGTCAAACCTATCTACCTATTGAGTTGCTGGAGCATGTCCAAGGAAGGGCAACGAAGCTGGTGAAGGGTCTGGAGCACAGGCCTTATGAGGAGCAACTGGGGGAACTGGGGTTGTTTAGACTGGAGAAGAGGAGGCTGAGGGGAAACCTTATGGCTCTCTACAACTACCTTGAAAGGAGGTTGTAGTGAGATGGGTCTTGGTCTCTTCTCCCAAGTAGTTAGTGATAGGATAAGAAGAAATGGGCTCAAGCTGCACCAGGGGAGATTTAGATTGGATATTAGGAGAAATTTCTTCACAGAAAGGGTAGTCAAGCATTGGACCAGGCTGCCCAGAGAGGTGGTGGAGTCACCATCCCTGGAAGTGTTCAAAAAATGGGTAGACGTGGCAGTCTGGGACATGGTTTAGTAGGCATGGTGGTGTTGGATTGATGATTGGACTGATGATCTTAGAGATCCTTTCCAACCTTAATGATTCCTAGATTTTACTTTCATTCAAAATAATCCAGCCACCAAGCCAGGAAACATGAAATTACTACTCTACCCTTAACTGGTTTAGTGATGGATTTGGTAATGTTAGGTTAATGATTGGACTGGATGATCTTAAAGATCTTTTCCAACCTAAACAATTTTATGATTCTATGATTCTACCTGCAACCAAGATAAAATTCTGGTTAAGTCAATATCAGTCCTGACCACTTACAATTTATAACATCTGTTTACTGATGTATACATAGCACAAACGCTCTCATCATTAAGAGATCAGGAGGATTAGCAGTTGATAAACTGTATCAGTGCTAATTTCTGACTCTAAAATCATATAGTTTATTTACAAGCTCCTCAGCTAGATCATTGCAACTAATAAATAGGGAAGAATGTGGATGATGTTCCTTTCACAGTTAATAACTGAGCCACCACCTTGCATGCTTTGATAAATAGCTCCAAATTCACTGCCTCTGGCTGGAATTTAGGGTAAATACCAAGTTTTTATTCTTTCAAAATGACTCACTAAAAATGGTAGATTTTGACCCCTTCTCCACATGGGGGGAAAAAAAAATCATAGAACAATATCCAGGAAACCTTCCACCATTCTGGGATGGAGTACATCAGTCTTCAATATTTGCCTTTTACAAGAAGTTAGTTCCTCATTTGCTGTTATCGGGTGCTGGAATACTACAAATGCTTGATTTCTTCCGATCCACTTCTACTGCATTTTATACTACAGAGCTGTTGAAAAATCTTTCTGCTATAGACCTGATTTTGCACACTCCTGACTTCAGACTGCTTTTCTCCATCTCAGATGCACTGGTGAGATTTGACACATTATATTATGTGAAGCATTAAGTGCACAATCTTATTAGATTAACAGTAATTTCCTTTTGTGAGCAGCAGGTAAAAAACAAACACAATACTGCATATGACAAAACTGAGAAAGCAGTATTTTGCATTTTTGCTGACTGCTATTCTCCTTTCCCTCACTTTGCACTCTTAGTTTTCAGATGGATTTCTTCTGAGACTCTCAAAATAAGCAAGAAATTAAATACTTTGTAGTTAACTACATTATTTTATTCTTTACATCAGAAAACAATTATTACAATATAAATAATGTTTGTGAATATAATCAGCAAGCAATAAAACATAATATTTTCATATTACTCTGTGAACTTACTGAAAATATTAAAAAATGTACACTTCTGTTTTAAACAGTTATAGTATTTAATCAGAACTCAGTTGCAATATGAAAATATGTGGACAATCTGACATCTAGTTTTGTGTATTATGTCATTGTGCACACTGCCATGTTTGACTGGGCATTGAATTTTTAGAGAAACATAGTAGGCATTGCTTTTCTAAGCAGCTCATTGGAGTGATGCCTAACTTTCATGACTCTTGAATGTAATATTTAACAAGTAAATGCTGAAATATTTGTTTGAAATATGCACCAAGTGTTATAAAGAAATAATTGGAAACTCTTTTTTCCAACAGAAAACTGCCTTCTGTCTTTTTATAAGAATAATTTTCTTTTTTCCTTGTTTGAAGGCATTCATTGATAAATTAACAAATGATTTCTCTATTCTGAGATTTTTAGAAGGGCTAAGCTAACCATTTGGGTAGAAATGCAAATTTCTCTCCAAGATTATGAACACTGATTCCAAGTTTTGGGGGTGGAATGAGATTGTGGCTCTATAATCCCAGAAGAATGTAAATTGAAAGAAATGTAAGCCTTAAGAAATCCATATTCAGGAGGATATGGAGGATATAGAAGATATAGATAATCAAGTACTCTCTTATTATCCACTTTTCATTGGAAAACTGACTGTAATACTGTCCATATAGAAAAGCCCAATTCTGTGAACTTCGAAAGAGAAGATGCAGTTGCTAAGCTATTCAGGAATGCACACAATTCCTTTTTACTGCCATAAAAAAACATTCTGTCTCTGCCATGGAGAGACTTCTTTTTTTTTACATTCATAGGTTTTGAATGTTCCACCTAAAGTAATGATGGTAAAGGTCACATAGGTATTTAAAAACACAGAGGTGCACGTTTAAACATTTATCCTTGAAATAGTAATATTTCTTGTAAGTTTCCATTGCATTAGAAAGAGTTTAATAAAGATTAAATACATCATACCATACAATACAATGCAATACAATATAATACTTTTTTGCAAAGTATTTTTTTCTCTCCCCTTTTCCTAGGTAATTCAGGAAATCACACCAACACAAGATGTGAACTCAAATATAGCAAAACATAAAGTTACTATTAGAGAATACATGAGCAAGAGGTCTCTGAAGACATTTTTCTTTCATAAGAATGAATTCCAATCAGGAAAGGGATAAATTCAAACTATAAGTAGTGTCTAGGTAGAATTATACATTGGCATGGCCAAGTCTTTTTGTACACTATAAGGACCATATTCTCTTGCATTGTGTAATGTCATGACTATTGAATGAAGCTGTAGGTTTATGAATCACTTTTTTCTATTACCTGAATTTTTTAGGGGCATATGGAATCTAAAGTTATTTTTTATATATTCCCATTGCATTAAAGAGGAATCAACAACAGAGCTCAATGAGAAAAGGGTAAAAGTTCTTTGAAATCAGTGACTCCAACAGCAGATTATGTTTAACATTATAAAATTGCATTATCCATGAACTTAAGGTGAATCACTCTTTTCTTAAAAGGCTTTTGAACGTACTAAAGTTTTTTTTCTTTGTTTGTTTGTTTGCTTATTTCTCAGGCTACTTTGGAAATGTGACACTGTCATGGAGAACAATGAATCAAAATGGTTTCTCTAAACTGTCCTGACACTAGGTTCTATGCATAAAAGAAATAGGGGAATTCTAATAACATCCTTCAAGAGAAATTTCACTTATGTATCCTGAAAATTTTAGTTGGCAATATAATGTAAAAAAAAGTTCTTAAAAAACCCTGTTTATTTCAATGTTTGTGTATTTACAGATACCTGAAATAGAAAGAGGAGCAAATTTAATGCAGAAATCAAATCCAAATGTTTTATTTCTTTTTGTCTCATTGACAATAGCTGTTTCAAGAACATTTAATATTTTCTGTTAAACACAATAAACATACAAACCCAATATAATAGGCTTTAAATATAATTTTGACAAGTAGTTAAAACTCTGTTAAAATGACTTTTTCCTGGGGTAGCATATTAATTTACTTCATGGTTGGCATTTGATAGCCTGTTACACAAAATGCTGTTCCACTGATGTGTGAGCTAATGGAACTGTTTTCCCAGTATGGATTAATCAAATGTTAACATCACTAGCATTTTCAAAGAATTGGGCATAATAGATTGGACCTGATTTTAATTTCAGTTATGCAGTAATTTGTCAGCAAATACCGTGAAAAAAACCTTCCGATATTATATCTAATAGCATTTTCAGAATACAATAGATATTGTGCAGGCTTTTACATATTTAAAATCAGAATTGGTCCATTAAGCTGTTACTGCTGTATGTTTACCTGCATGTGGAGAATTTTGCCATAGTAAGATTTTCAAATTACAGAAACTTCAAAAGAAGTCTAAATAATTAATTCTGTAACCAATTACATTCTAGTCCAAGAACTAGCTTAAATCTTATCATTTTGCTCTGCTCTTTGTTATATATCTCTGTAAAGATAGCTTATAGCTGGCAGATAAGTTGTATTATGTATGTCATCACTATTAACTCTAGAGAGAGGGGAGAAATTTTGAATGAATTTTACATGAAAATGAGAATTAGCAATATACATCTAGGATACTTTTTTTTCTATAGCTCGTGGTCTATCTTAAAGTTTTAAAAACACTGCAAAAATTTCCTAAATTGCGTAATACATTTTCTGTGTTATTTATATGATGTCCATTCTTAAGCATCAACGGTTTTTTTCCAATTTTTTTTTAATTCAAAATTGGCGGATCTGGGGAAATCTTATGCCATTTTGTGGGTGGGAAAATGAAGAAAAGTTTTGTCTAAATTATATGTTTCTTTTCACATAAGGAGTTTACAGATTAATTTTGAAATGAATCTGTTAAATATCTTTTCTTGCCATAAATTCATTCTATACTGAGCTAGCTGACATGTCTATACCTTACTTAAACAAAAGTTTATTAGAAAGTAAGGGAGACATAAAGGATTTATTTATTTAAATAGATGGCTGCTACTGCTGTATTTCACTTGATGTTGACATTATCATGAAAGTATTGTTTCCAAAGTGTGTAACTTCATTATGGAGTTTGATAAGAAAATGGTAAAAGTCAAATAAATCAAGACATTTCAAATTAAACTAGACAGAAAAGTAGTGAAAAGTAATGGAGAAATTCTTAGTTCTCAGAGAAACTCATTATTACATGACGTCATATTTTAAGACTTTTCAAGTCTAGAAACAAAAAGATTTGTTGAGTCATGTATTCTATGACTTTTTTCAGTGTTTCCATGAGTGTCTTAAGCCTAATGAACTCTCCCCATCTGTAAGTTGTTGCATGGTAAATTTTTAATATCATCCAAGAGAAAATGAGAGATTTGACCTTAGCTATTTAGCTTTGTCTATTTAATGTTAGAAGAGCTACCTGACTTAAAATGTAACTCTGGTATAAAATTGTGATCCACAATTAAGGAAGCTATCTTCTGGGCCCCTTTCTTCTAGAGAATGGAAAAGATGATCATCTAAAAGTGCAGGCAAATAGCTAGTGGGAAAGTATTTCTTAACAATCTGTCACTGAATAGCTGAGCCTATTTAGGATCATAAATGCAGAATGGAGGGTAAACATAAGTTTTATGCCTTGAAACTTCAAAAACATGGATGAAAATTTAGAAATCTGTGTACTTTTTTATGTCACACATTTGATAAGTGAATAACTTGTTAAATATGCCTGTTCTAGTTCTGACACATTGCTCCCACACACAAAGTCAGCTGCATATTTTTGATCTAGCACAGAAGTAAATTTCAGAAGATCTCTATATTTATTTATTGTTATGGTCACATATTTCCTGTGAAAACCTATTTGTTGAATTAGTTTAGGAATGGATTTATGAGACATTCTCATACTACCTTCATTTGTTATTTTACAAATTTTGTTCATTATTCAGAAGTATAAAAACACCCTGACCATGCTGGTGAAGATGGGAGAATATGCAGTAAAGCATTAAAAAAAAGAAAATTTAAAAATTATTTGTTGTGTTGGCCTTGGACTGTTATGTGAACTGATGGAAAAAAGCACTCCACTCTCAATCTTCATAAAATAAAATCTCAACATTTCTAGTACTATTGAGGTGTCCAAACCAGAACTACTCTCGGCTAAGGTGTTGCTCAGATGTCTAATTAGTCTTTTTAACTTGCATGGGCATCAATATACAGGAAAGAGCACCATGAAAGTAAAGACCTATTGAACATGGGATCTTTGGAAAGAGTTCACTGTACTACTGACCAGTGATTCTTTGTCAATTCTTGTGCAGAAAGGCATATCAACCTCATCTATTATAAGAGGAGTATACTAGGGCTTTCTGGCATAGAGCTTGAATGCACGTGAAAGAAATGCAACTAAAAGATCCACTACTTGTAAAGAGTTTGTGGAGTGTTCAATCAGCTGCAAAACCAGCAACTGTCAGATGGGTTTAGGTAACTAGGGCATTAGCGGCTTTCATTCCTAATAAACAAAGATAATGTAGTATTGCAGACTAGCAGCTTCCAATGAAATGGGCCTTCAGGATGACAGAACCACAACAGAAAAGTATGCTTTAGGTTCGTTTTTGTTTGGATTTACTACTGTTAACATTTTTAATTTAATTTTATAATAGTGTGATTTCTACAGCCACCTTCCTCTTCAATAGGATAAATGAATCTTGAGAATACAGCTAAATTTTGTGGGTTTAGACTCAGCATCCCATTGTATGAATGTTTGATATAGTCCCTGTTTTCAAGAAAAAAAGGTTCTATTTGGATTTCAGATTTATGAGTACAGAAGATGTTAACGAAAACATTAATATAACCTTAAATGTTAAATGTGAATAGGAGGGTTTTCTTTCTTTTCTCTTTATCTCCCCTTTCTTCCCCCAGTGTTCTCCATTACACATTTTTCTTATAAGTGATTCTCAGATTTCTAATTTAGTTTCTTTTCCTATGCTGTAAACTTGCCAAATACACTAATTTCTGTGTGTGCTACACAGAATGTTGCATCCCATTTTCAGGAACAAATGAGAACAACTGTGATCTGCAGACCCTAGAACTCAAACTACCTTGATTCCCTTGACTGAGCAAATCATTTAGATAGCTGTTTCCTGTCTTTGCTTCATCCCCCTGTAATGTACAATGAACTCTATATTTGAGTGACAGTGTGTTTGATAAGGAAACGTGAACATTCATCCATGTTAATATTTTTTTTCAGTACTTTCTCTCTTTGACTTCCTTTATAATATTTTTCTTTATTTTATAATAGGAGGACTGCCAGTCCTCTGCCAGTCGCTTTCACTCTTGATTAGAATATATTAGTCTTGAAAAACCCATCTGCACGCTTCCCAAATAAGTTAGATCTATAATCACTGGATAGGTTAGACTGATTTTCTGGGAACCTTCTGAGGCTGACTGTATATGCATACATGTGCAGCACTCAGTCCTACATAATTTTGTGAACCTTAGTTGGCAGGGCTTTAGAATTTTTTTGATGATGCTTTGCCAGCCATTGCTGCATGTTTTCACCTTTGGAAAGCACTAGTCATACATATGTGTCAGTGTCTTCTCAGTGTGCTGTACAATTCCTTTATTTTATTGAGGCTTACATTTTTTTCAGTGCATTTTGGCTGTCTTATGATCTAGACAGACAAGTATAGGTAAGTATATATAGAAATAAATTATAGATATATATTTTTATGTCTAAATCTATATATTATATAGTGTTATATATACAGGTAATATATATTACATATAATGTATATTTAGGCATACATACTAAGGTTTACATATATATACATTAGCAATACTAATTGTAAGAGTACCTATTACATTTAGGTTATATAATGTGATATAATATGATATCATTAAATTGTACGTATTTTGAACTACTATTGCACAGCACAATACTACACAAAAAGGAATTTTTAAAACTATACAGTTAGTGTTATTCAGATAGTTCTCCCTATCTTCATTTTTTCGTATTATTTTTACCTTTAAATAACCAATACATTTACCTAGATGAATGTATGTGTATGAAGGGTGAAATGGTGAAAAAATTTTCTATCAGAGGAATACACCACCATCACCACAGAACCAAAGATCTACCTAAGGCACAGTTCATTTTTTCCCCTTTGGCTTTTTTTTGTTTGTATGTGATTCAGTTGAGAGCATATAAAAGTCAGATGTATTTTTTATTTTAATAAAAGCAAAATCAAATTAATTGTTTGTTGATGGACTAGCAGAATTCATTCCTGTTTTAGTCCTAGTTCTGGTAGGTATTTTGCTCTGACCCTCCATCCAAAAATGATATTTTTAAGGTTTTTTTGCAGCTTCAACTTCATAGTGTAGTCTTTTGCAGTTAATGAGATTTAAAACTGATGCTGTTCCCTTGCCTCCTTTGAAGTTAGAAAAGAAAACAAAAAACCAGGTCCTAGTTCTCCAGCCATCAAAATTGCAAACCTGTTGGCAGAGGTTCAGTCTGATTTGATGAACAGCCTGTTCAATTATTTAACCACCTATTAAAGCCCAGTTCCAGAACTTTCTTCGTTACACCCCTGCTCTTTTCTTCTTCAGTGACTTATGTGATCGTGCCTCCTTTTCTTGTTGCAGCTGTTCAGGCTTGGACCCAGAATCTTGGAGAGAGGGAGGTCCAGTACTTGTTAGATCATTACTTTACTTAGGCCCGTATTAAAAGTCACAGTTCTACTCAGTGTATATTCTCTACAAGCAATGGCTACAAAATATTTTAACTGTGAATTCTGAACATTATATGGATGCAGCGTATTAATGGCAAAATGTTAGCCTCATCAAACAGATCTGAATTTCCAATGCGTATTCATATTTTCAGAAGTATTCCTCCAGTTTCTGGCTGAGAAGAAGCAGCTGCGTAATACAAATATGGAAGACTTACTTTTCAGGGAATAATAAAAGTCTTTCTGATTTGGTTTAATTTGTTTAAAAAATTTCCAAAGAACTCATTATGTGCAAAAGGCCATTCCTGTTAAAATTAGGTATGAAATTTGTTATTTTTTTAATTATTTCCTGCATATTAATTCAACTGATTCTAGAATCAACTTTTGTCTTTTCCAACAGTGAACTATGCATAATGCAAATTAATTTAAGAATACTTTCAGCAAGAATTAGTACAGCTGTCAGTTCAGTTACCATTGTTTTTGTTAAATGGAATTGAGATTAGTAGTCTAAAGGATGTGTAGAATATGATCTGTATCACAGGGCAGTTTTTCTGGTTGTTTTAAGAAGTGACAGGACTTGGTTCCTGGATAAAATGTTTAGCAAGCTCCCAAGACACCCATAGTCAAAGCAATTCAATCTGCATTCTTGTTGTGCTGTGAGCGGTCATTTCCCCAGTGCTATCAACCAAGTGTCAGCAGTGACAGATTTACAAACCGTGAACTCCGGTGGAAAAGTGCAGTTATTATCTACCTTCATCACTGTACAGTTTAGAAAAGAGCGGTAAGTCAGGCATTTCCAAATTCTTCATGTTTATGTCAAAGTATTCATGGAAAACCTTTGTGGGTTTTTTCCCTGTGTTGCCCTCCAAATATTTGTTGTACTGCTCATTATTTTATCAGACATGTGCTGTGCTGTAATTGCTTGGTACAAAACATCCAGTAATTCTGGTTTAAGATATCTCCACCTTTCTTCCCATTCCCTGCCACTAGTGTTTGTCATTCCTGCCTCTGTAACCTGCCGCATTTTGGCAGTTACTGGTGGAGTCACTTGTTGAGTGGGAGCAGCACTGATTCAGGTTTTAAAATGAATAATTCTACCTCCTGTCACCATTGCAAGAAGGGGATGGTATATTTTAAACTGGTATTTCTACCAAACTCTTCAAATCATGACATCAACTCTTGAACAGTAAAGCTCCTCACCTTTTTTTTTTTTTTTTTTCCCATTAAAAAATCATATTTATTTGTTCGAGGATAGTAGTGAGGAAAACATGAAGAGGCAATTTTTTTATTTTTAGGAAAGAAGCTGATGAAACTAAAAGAAACACTACTTTATTGTACAAAAGTAAGTTTAAAACACCTTCAGCACTGTAATGAGCCACTAAAGAAAAAAAGTCAGCTGCAAAGATACAGAAACAATGATTCAGTCATGCATTTCTGAGTCACATGTACTAAAGCTGCTCTGTTCTACATATGACATCTTTTGTTGAACTAGTACTGTAGTTTATGTAAATTGCTCAATTTGCAGCTAATTATTTGATTGCATACAAAGTGTGAATAATGGATGGTAGTATAAGCACACAATGTTTTGATTTTTCCTGTTAGGAACAGCAGCAGCCAACAATGGAAATCAGCTATTTGTATAAAACATATAGGGAAGATGGAAATATATTTGTGAATATGTTAATGTCTCTACATTGTATGACATATAAATCTTTGGTTTTGCTTACTAATTCCATAAACAGTTGTAAAGAACAGAAAATTCCAACAAAACAACACCAGACAAAATCCTTTTCAAATGGAAAACTAGATAAATATATATAGGTATTCTCATTTTTATGAGATGTCTGTCATTTAACCCATGACAAACAAGATCTAAGAAATTTCTGTGTATAGCAATAAGTATATTATAAAGTAGCATGCATTTTCCCTAAAGGCATGATATCCACAGAGAGCTCCAATAGCATTGTAAATACAAGAGGAAATGCACATGCACACATGCAGCATTAGGTACTGACAATGGGAACTTCTTTCCAGTGCTGTATTTATATTTTTCTCATAATAGTTGGTTGATCTAATATCCAATTTTAAGATTGCAAGGTGTTTGGATGTTAAAATGAAGGAACTCTCAGTAAACTTCACAAAATCAAAACATTAAAGAATAGCACATTTTCTATAAACGGTGAGTAAATGTTTCCTGTCTCTGTGGTTGTTGACTCAGTTTTAATCTCAGATATATTTCCATTCCATTTATCTCTTTTTTTTTTTTTCTGTATTCACATCACTTACTTTTAAGCAGCCCATCTCAAAGTTGGCTTAAACACAAAATTATGTGATTGAACATAATTACTTTCATAGAGCCACTGAATTTAGAAGTTGTTATAGAAAGACATGGTTGGTTTTATGTAATATCTCTGACAGAACGTTATAGGATTGCATGCTGAGGCTTTGCAATTTAAAAATAAATTGACTGGTTTGTTTGTTTTTTTTTTTCTTTTAGGAACATTTTTTCTCATTGCGTATTTTGTACCTAGAAATCACTTCAAAGTTTAACATTCAGTATTTGGAAACCACTGTTATCCTTTAAATACAAAATCCTGAATTATTAATGTCAGTACACTATAAAGAATTCCATTTACTGGGACAGAGAAAAAAAAAAAATGTTTTCCCCCACTGGAAAGATTGGGGTTTTTTCCTTCTTGAAATATTTCATAGTAATTGAAAAAGTCATACTACATATATTCACTTGCAGCAAACATTTATCCTGTCTCATCTACAGGTTACCTACTTTTTCCTCTTGAGTCCTTCTATGTGACTTAATAAGAATAACATCAGTTGATGAATATTAAATTTGGTTTTGTTCAGAATTTTAAAACTGGGAAATTAAGCCAGCTAATAATTTCTTGATTTTTTTGACAAAACTGGAAAACATCTATTTTGTAACAATGAAAGCCTGAGTGCAGTGGGGAGGAGAGGATGTTCAAATTAAAATTTTGAAATTTGTCTCAAGTTTCGACATATTTCACTGTCTATTCCTCGTATGTAGCCCACAATCCATCTTTGTCATCCTGTGCTATCACTTCTGTTTTTCCTTTCATATCATCTTGGTCTCACTAGCTTTTCTTTTCTATTTTTCTCCTATATGATTTACTTCTGGCTTGTCTTCTTCACTAGTCTAGTATAACTTCAGTCACAGTCCAGCCTGCTACTGCTGTTCTTCGTCAATACTTTCCTCCTGTTTTAACAAGCTAAGTAGTTACTTAAGGAATTCTGCATCAGGATGACAAAGATACAGTTCAAGTTATTGTAAAGAATAGGAGACAATGGTCTTCTGTTATTATAAAAACCAGAAGAAATTCCTTTCAAATGAAGGAATAAATCTGAATCTTTAGGTTGATATATTAGATCAGGTATAAGAGAAAAAGGAACTAAATAAGAACAATTGAAAATCTGTGCTGAGGAACTCAGCCTTGGAAATTGTGCAGAAAATAGAAGTGCACCTTTTCAATAGCATCTTTACTAAAATCATTTGCTTCCTGAAAATAAACAAAGTCATAATTTTTGCTCCAAGAATTTATCAAGATCAAATCATACTATGAATCACTTACTGAAATTACAAAGTAATTAATAATATGACTCAGGCTTCTGTTTAATATCTGTTCCCTTGAGGGAGCTGCTAGAGCGCTGAACTTCTCTCTTCTGTTTTGATTATTTTTTTTCCCCAGCAATTTTTAAAGACATAATTGTTCTGCGGAAGGTGGATACTTATATTGACATTGCTTGCCTTGAAAAGCAATTGAAAGCTTGCCTTTCATGCTGTTTGACTATTTAATTTTTGTACTATTATTTGCATATAATGAAAGAAAATTTTACTTGGACTGTGTCTACAATCTCTACCATTAATTTTTAATCAAAAATTTAATATTACTTGAAGATGTCGTTCAGGTGTAAGACTTTTTCTCATATCCTTTACAGCAAAAATGTGGCTTAGTGGAAAACTTCAATACAAGTCAATGATGACATTTTATATTAACTAACTAACAACAATGTTCTGAAGAGAAGGGGCAACACAATGTAAAGACCTTAGACATTTAAAAGTGAATGTGGATAGATGTCGCTTACTTTGCTGGTCCCCTGATATGGAATATGTTCACAGGCTGCATGGCTAATTAGTCTTTGTAGTGACTGATAATAGTTGTCAATGAAACAGTGTAGGCTGGCATTACTTTTAGACTAAGTTAAAATAGGAAAGATAGAGGGGTTCAGCTGGAGTCTTTGAAACCTTTTCGTCATTTGTGCTTTGTAAAATGACTATAAAAATAACCAGCGACTACTCCAAGACTACTATTATTTAAGATATTATGAACATAATGCGGCTCTCTGGTTACTCTTGATGCATAAACTCACAACATTTGGTGGACACTCCACATATACCATGCTACTGTTGGTGTAAAGATAGCAACATTTTGCATCTTCAGTGCTGCCCTGCTCTTCTGCTGGTACACAACTACGTATATATAGCTATTTCTTTCTAAGTCTATTCTATTAAAAATGTGTGTAAAAGAAACTTTAAAGACTTGTAAGATGGTTTCCATTTACACTAAAGGCCATTTTAAACTGTTGCATGTCATATTTTAAATGTGATCATGTCATTAGTAATTGCACATGGATACCAGAACGTTTGCTTGGTTTTTTTTTTAATCTATAATGAACAACTAACATAATATCTAAGTCCTCTATATCCTCCTCCAAAAGGGGACAATGGTTATTCAAAAGAGAAAATATTTCTCTAAACTCTATAGAAATCAAACTTCATCTATGTTTTTTCACTTTTGTAATTCATAGAATCATAGAATAGAATCATAGAATCATTTAGGTTGGAAAAGAACTTTAAGATCATCCAGTCCAACCATTAACCTAACACTACCAAGTCCACCACTAAACCAATTAAAGGTAGAGTAATAATTAATTTCATGTTTCCTGGCTTGGTGGCTGGATTATTTTTAATGAAAGTAAAACTAGGAATCATTAAGGTTGGAAAGGACCTCTAAGATCATCAGTCCAACCATCAACCCAACACCACCATGCCTACTAAACCGTGTCCCAAAGTGATATATCTACAAGTTTTTTGAACGCTTCCAGGGATGGTGACTCCACCACCTCTCTGGGCAGCCTCTTCCAATGCTTGACCGCTGTTTCCATGAGGAAATTTCTCCTAATATCCAATCTAAACCTCCCCTGACACAGCTTGAAGCCATTGCCTCTTGTCCTATCACTAACTACTTGGGAGAAGAGACCAACACCCACCTCACTACAACCTCCTTTCAGGTAGTTGTAGAGAGCCATAAGGTCTCCCCTCAGCCTCCTCTTCTCCAGTCTAAACAACCCCAGTTCCCTCAGCCGCTCCTCATAAGGCCTGTGCTCCAGACCCTTCACCAGCCTTGTTGCCCTTCTCTGGACACGCTCCAGCACCTCAATATCTTTCTTGTCCTGAGGGGCCCAAAACTGGACATAAAGGAAACTGAAAGCTTGAAAGTTTTATATTCTTAATGGTCTATATACTTTATATTCTACATAGCTTTGTGTTTGGAGGAAGAAAGAGTAACATAAAATATACTACTAAGTAAGACACCCTGAAGGTGCATTGGAGAAAAACCTTCTAATGAACTGTGGAATGGAAATGTATAGCTTCAGAAATGTACCATTTACTGAAAATATTTATTGTAAAAGTTTCTTATTTTTCACCATCACTGTATTTCTGTGTTATATGTGCGTTCAGATGTGGTTTTTTTAGTAAGCTAGGCTAGTGTTGGCAGACTCATCTATCAGTTTTATTTCTTTGCTTGGACACAGAAGTCATCCAAGACCAGTGGTGTTCTGTATGGGTGTGTGATGATCTCTTAATTACCTTCTCTGTCAGAAGTTCAAATAAAATACTGAAACCTTAATCTACATATGGAAAACTTCACAGTGTTTAAATCAAAATGTTATTAAAATATTCACTTGTGAAGTTAAGTAAGCAGTTCTAATTTTAACCTTTGTAGTTTCTGTCTGTGTTCCTGTCTTCTGAAATATTACTATCTAAAATAGATACCTATAAAAGTGTTTCTGGATGTGTGGCTTGATGATGGTATTGCAAAAGTAATATAGGTCATCTTCAGACTGCCTTTGTGCAGCCAAACTGTAAGTGTCTATCAACAATCAGTTAATGGTACACATGCAGGTTCTCACTGACAAATATTACCTACCAGGAAAGATATGAATAGAAGTAGCTGGCACACTAATTATATCTCATACAGGTATAACATACATCTGTTACCTCAGATGCATTCTTACAAATGTATACATGCAAACAGAAAAACACATTTCAAATTAAGATCTATATTGCAGTTGTTCCAGATGATAAGGGTTGGCATTTTTTTTTTTAAATTCTTTCTACAGTCCTTTTTTAGATTTAGGAGAATTTAGGACATTATCAATTCTTAAAGCTTTTAATCTTACAGCTAAAATACCTTGACTTACTAGGTTGGTTGCTTTTTGGGAGTTTATTTGGGGTTTTTTTGTTTGGTTGGGGTTTTTTGGGTTGTTTTTTTTTTTTCCCAGTACCCAGTAGTAAATACTCTGGAATGTAAGAAGATTGTCTGTCCATGGATTATGTTTACCCAACTGTGCTTAAAAATCCAGCCCTGCTTACTTTTGAAAATTTGCAAAAACACTACTATAACATTTTTTGTTGTAATGCTCCTGCAGCTGTCTCTTATCTATGAGATTTGATTTATAGTTCTAACAATCATAGTTCATTACTGTTAACATTTCATGGTGAATGACTGAATGCAACTAATATATAAGAATTTTATTCTCTCAAAATATTACCCTGAACCTCCAGCCTAAAACTGACAGGATGGCCAGTATAGGGGTATTGTTCAAACACTTGAAGAGCAAACACAACATTTGCTTGGATGTGACCCCTAGAGTTTCTGCGTGCCCACAGAAGCTCCCATAGCAGGAAGGAAAATACTCAATTTTCAGAAACTGCTGCTCGGTACATCAGATTTGCCTGTGACAGAAATGTCTCTCAAGGGGTGAAGGCTACCTGAAATCACCGCTCAGATAGTCAAGGACTAGATTACATCTGCCCAGTTGTAACTGGCTAAATTTATCCTATTTTATGTGCTGCAAAACAAAGAACCAACAGGTGAACTTTGTAATGCAACTGATATAATGCAGTCTTTATTTTTCAGCAGCTCTAAGCAATTAGATGATTCTGATATGCAGAAAACCACAGGAGGACTGATGAACAGTTAATGACTTTACTTCCTTTTAGCAAATTTGGGGCAGGAGGCTAGAAGGTGACAGTCACTTAGAATACAAATGCTAACTGTCTTTATATGTGGGGAAAGTCAAAGAGATCAGCCTGGTCATTACAGTGACTTACCAAAGCTGGTGCCGCTGGCTTGAAAAGCAGGCTGGAGGAAATGCATGCAGTAGTGAGAGACAGTTCTCTTCACAGTAGCAAGGACTGACTATAATTTATTCCTTATAATGTGCTTCTACTGATGTAAAAGTCTGTTCCTCACCATGGAAACAGTTTCTGAAATATCAATGAAATACAGAAGTGATGTTGCAAAAGAGCTCATGTGTTTCTAGAGGTAGATGTTTAGGCATGACAGTAAGTCTTGAAATAGAAAGGCAAGCATGGGTTTATTAGGAAGATTCAGAGAGCCCCAGATCTATTGTTATCCCCTAATACGAATACCATGAGAAATTTTAAGCTAAACTAAGCAGAACAAGAAAGTTTTGTCTTGTGGTTCACAGATCATGTACAAAAGCAGGGGTTTTTTACAGGCACTTAAATGTTGTTTTAAAGAAACTGCTCCAACAGTTGTTTAATGTTGTTTCACAGTATGAAATAATCTAATTTACATATAGATTAAGACTCTATTTATGGCATCTATGATACTACAAACAAGTGTGGGGGTCACAATTCTTTATTGTATTTGTTCAGTACTGCTTCATTTGTGCTTACATTATAGTTCCATTAAATGATGTCACTTTAACATACAGTATATGTCAAACATTTACTACCAAAATGGCCTGACTTCATAAAAAAACTTATCAGTAGTCAAGTGTCAGAATTAATTACTTAATATAAACATACTCCAAAACTTAAACAAATTGGAGCATCACAGAGTTTATTGCACTTCTACTGCTTACTGGAGAAAAATCAGACATATGTTCTCTATTATAAAAGCTTCTAAGTCACAGTGCCACAATACTAAAAACTGATATATAAGCATATTTATATATAAACTAGGAATGCATTTAAATTTTATGAATTTTGCCATAAAGAGGAAAATATAAAGAAGAATGTTTAAGGTTTGAGATTGCTGCTTTTTTTAAAGTTTATGATAAACACTGAAAACTAAAGATTTCAGCTGTTAGGATAATTACCTTTATATCCTGAAGACATTCTTTTAAGTAAAATGTTTCTGAAGACTTCAAAAGAATGATGTATATGTGGTCACACAGTCATGTTGCTAGAGAATGAATAAGAGGAAATTACTAGCATGATTTTTTGGTAATGCTTGTTTGGTTGGGGTTTTTTTGTAATTTCAATGGTTTAGTCCATTTTTAAAATTTTAGTTTATTGTTTCTATAAAGGAATTGTTTTGTCACATAATTACTCTTTTATTTGATTTATTTAGCTTATTGTCCTATGTGTTCTATATATTGTCTCTTTGAAAATCCATTCTGCAGATTTTATTTTTGAATCCATTTTCTATTAAATATATATTCCATACTGTTTTTGGGAGTTGCTGTTGAAGTATGGAACTCTTAACCTTTGAATTTTCCTGACTTTGAGATTTTAACTGTGCATACTTAATATAGAATTAACATAGCTTTTTGCATTTAATATAATATTTATAGATATTCATCCATCAGTTCTCAAACTCTGATCTGCTGAACATTTTCATATTCTGTAGAGATTTAATAGACGATGTGAAACTCTCCTAAATTTCCAGCAATCTCAACTAACTTTTGATGCTTCATAGCATAGAAAAGAGAAAGCTGAAGAAACTTCTGGAAAGAGAGATGTCTCATGTATTTTGTGTGAAATGAGGAGAAATAACTTCTGCTGCATGAAACAGGGACTAGTGAATAGGCTGGGCAACAGGAGACAACTTTTCTTATGCAAAAGAAATAACATAGTTGTCCCATAGATGCCAAGTGTCTGAGTGATGTTAGAGAAAGGAGAGTCCTGAATAAAGAAGTTAAATCTGTGAGAAGATGGTCCACAGTATCATTTTATGTTTTGAACATTTGGCCATGGAAGGAAAGGAGTGAGAAATGAAATATCCTGTTTTGTCCCACTGTAAGTAGTTCTGGTTTTTCCTCTCTATCCTCTTTATTACTGTTTTTCTTCCTATCATTGACAACATTTTAATAAACTTCCCACACTGTGAATAGAGGGGATGAGTGGTCAGCAAAATTTAATAAATTTTATGAGGACCTCAAATTAATCTAGATGATACATAATCAAGAAATCAGTTGTGTTACCTCCAATTATCTAAGTCTTGAATTTGTAAATAATTAGTTACTATATTTGGTGAGTACCCTGTAGAGAAAAAAAAATACACAAATACTTTGCTCTGATCAATCAGAAAAAAAAAAAAAAAAAGAAAAGAATTGTCTTAATGTAGTTTCAGTTTCTATTAATATTTAGACAACAAGCTTATGGTGCAGGTTTTTTTGCTGTCTGGGCATATGCCTAGTTCAAGCTGCACAGTCTTCATTCTCTTCCTGACCATTTTTATGTCTTTTTTTTTCTTCTATTCTCTCAGCAGTAATGGACAGTACAGCTGTTTATTTTTTAGTATGTCCAAGGATAAAGAGCCTCTTCTTAGTACTTCCAGTAGCATTATCCACTCTTCTGGAAAGTTGGGTTCATCCTGATACCATGTTGGGAGGTGGGGAAGGTAGGACATGCCAGTCCCTACCCATACGTGTGTTGCTTGAAGTGAAAGCTAGGAAAATGGGCATTGAAGGAGCAACAATTCACCCCAAAGTCTGAGAAGTGGAGGGCCCAAATCTGAGACTTGCTAGGATATACAGCTGAAAGTATAGATACAGCCTGTTCATGGTTGTGAAGAAGAGGAAGCCATCCCTTCTGAATGCAAAAAGAAGGGGTAGAGACCTGATCAATGGAGAGAAGTGGGAGTTACTATAAAGGGGGATTATTGGTATGCAGATAAAGAGCTAGTAAGTAGGCAGAATAAAAGGGAAAATAGGAAGGAGTGTAGGAAGACCTGTGACAGGATACATTGGCACCTAGGGTTGTGTGATGTCTTCTTCCTTCACCTGTGGATATGGGAGTATTTGTCCACTTTTTGCATGTTTTTTAGAGGGGCCCACTTTTGCTGTACCTCTAAATTAAGGGAAGAAATTAGTGTTTAGAAAGTGAACATACCCTTAATTGGTTTAGTGGTGGACTTGGTAATGTTAGGTTAATGGTTGGACTGGATGATCTTAAAAGTCTTTTCCAACCTAAACGATTCTATGATTCTATGATTCTATAAGCTATGAATTTCAGGAGCAGCAGGGAGAATGGGGCTGACCTATATGGTCAACCTAGATGACGGGACATGGACAAGTATGCAACAGTAGCCAGAACAGAAGCAGGTCCAGGAGTTAAACTGGATTAAAAACTTCAACTGAGAAGGCTAGAACTAAGATATTGAGTCTGAAGATGCCAAAGATGTAGTAAGACCACTGGAAACAGATGTTCACAGAAAAGTAGTATGTAATCATGTAGTCAAAGGTCATATTACAATGTGTATATAAAATACTACTGAAATAAGGCTGTACCAGCATCTTTGACTTGTTTGAATTACAAGTGAAATGTGTGTTTCTATTATGGTTTATTTCTTTAGTTAGTAATCACCTTACCAGTAGTAAACTCAAATTTCTTTTTAAGTTTTTTTCTTTTTTATAACTTCAGAATTTTATTATCTTTTCCAAGTTCTTTTGCTTAGAAAATACTGTTTGTCTGTCTTCTTTCTTCCATTTATTAGGAACTGCAATTGTTTTGTGAAACCTTTGTGCCTATTTGGTCCCAAAATTAAAATCTGTTCCATGGATTCCATAGCACACTGACTTAATTTACTTTCTACTAACATCTGGTCGAAAGTAAGTGTGGAGGATCTGACAAATGATGCCAGCTTTTTAATTCCATGAGGGAGGACCAAGTGGGTTCAAATGAAGCAAGGCAGGGAAAAGCATCCATCTATCCCTAACATATTTAGACAGGAAGATCTAGAGCATGAAGAATGTGTAGGTGCCTTAGAGTGATGACTAGCTGTCATAATAGCAATGTGAAAAGAAGCAAAAGAGTGCTCTAGAAGATTTATGTGGCAATTTAGTTCAAACTCTGATAATCTGGATTGAGCAGATTCCATTTCCTGAGAGAAGCTGAGTGGACAGAAGAAAGAGAGAAAACCAAAAAGGAAATAAAAGAAGAAAAAACAAAACAAAACACATCAACCTTGTAAAACCCCCAGCTGGGCTAGGCTTATAGAAAGGAAGGCAAAGGCACGTTTCATCTTTCAAAGAGCTCTGATTTTGATACTTACCAGATGAGGTACTGCTACCCAGAATAGCTCTTAACACTAGATATGGAAAGTCTCCAGAAACAAGGAGGTACCTTGTCTGATGCTCTTGCCTATGAAGCACTTCAAAACAAAGCTATTTCAAAGAGCACCAAACCTAATATCCCATCAGAAACAGAAAATATTCTTTGCACAAACACAAAATACAGAAATCCTAAGGATTTATATTTTTCCCCATCAGGAGCTAGATTTGATATTGGCTTCAATAAGTATGAAGATGTTTGAGAAATTGCTTAATACATTGATTTAGTCTTATCCCATGAGGAAAAGTCACTGCCCAGCTAATGAAAAAGATAGCCATAAAATAAGGAAAGCCATGGGAGGTCACTGTCTTCTTTGGTCACCAGGAAAAATGCTGTCACCCACATATGTGTGCATACCATGTCACCTACGTGAGATGGATTCCCTTGCTCCTTTGCCTTGCCCTGTTGCATTTCCTCCAGAAACTTGCTTACTATAGAATAGAGATGAATGTTTTCTGATTAATTATTAAAGGCAGAGGAAATCAGAAATGCCAAAATTGAATCTTAATGTTTTGCAAAAAACATGTTCTTTATGAAGGGGAAGAGTGGTCTGCTATATCAAGGGGTTAAAAAAACCAGCTAAACAAGGTGCAGACAATACTGATAAGTGGATCGTTTCTTATCACCATCAATAAAAATGCAGCAGTTTGGGCCTGCCTTGTTTAATAATTAACATGAGGAATCCTCAGAGACTGACTTATAAACAGCATTTTTGGAGTAAACCAACCACTTCAAAAGCAGAGCGTCACCACTCCAGATGGTATATACCCAAGAGTCTAAAAAAGCTTAACTATGAAGTGGCTGAGCTGACAACAAAAAGATCTAGTCTCTTATTCTAAGCAGCTCAAAGGCTTAGATGTTTGGAAAGCAGAAATTTTAACTATAAATTATTTTCACAGAATCATACAGAATGGTTGAAGTTGGAAGGAACCTCTGGAGGTCATCTGGTCCAACCCCACTGCTCAAGCAGGGCAACATAGAACCAGTTGCCCAGGCACTTGAATATCTCCTAGGAAGGAGATTCCACAACCTCCTTGGGCAGCCTGTGCCAGTGCTCAGTCACCCTCACAGTAAAAAAAGTGTTTCCTGATATTCAGATGGAACCTCTTGTGTCTCAGTTTCTGCCCATTGCCTCTTGTCCTGACACTGGGCACCACTGAAAAGAGTCTGGCTCTGTCTCCTTTACACCCCCGCCTCAGGCAAGTTTTGTCAGTCACCCAGAACCACGTCCAGATGGGTTTTGAATATCTCTGAGAAGGGAGACTCCACAATTGCCCTGGGAAGCCTGTGCCAGTGCTCAGCCACCCTCACAGGAAAAGTCTTTCCTTTTTCCATCAGATTAGATCTGATGTTCAGATAGAATCTCCTGTGTTTCAGTTTGTGCCCATTGCCTCTTGTCCTCTTAATTATGAGTTTAACTATGTATTTTTAGCTATAAATGCTATAAATGTTACCTGGGAAATTTTAAGCCAGTCAAATCTTTACATCTGTACCTGACAACTGGCTGTTGGGAAATAATTAAGAATAGAATAGTAAAAGACATGGAACGTCATGAAATAATGAACTTATCCAGTATGGTGTCTACCAAGAAAAGCATCTTTCACTCAGTTCTTGAGATGGACTGTAGATGTCAATAGTGTAATGAAAAAAAGAAACTTGGAAACATGCTATATGTAGACTTACAAAAGTTTGTTCATGTGGTTTCATACAGAAGAGCCTATTAAGAAAGCTAATTATTCATGAAAAGAGAGGTAATAAAGATACAGGTACAACTCATTAGAGAGAAAGTATGTATGAAAGTATACAAAAATACTTTTTTTTGTCTATGTTGATACATCTGTCTTGTAGAACGTCCAATTCTAAATGTGGAATCTTTCCATAACAAACAAGGTCAAGAGGTTCTCAACAACAGTGATTCTCTATAAGTCATTCTGTGGATTGTTCAGTTAAAAGACCATATGTAGCAGCAACAAAAGGACTTTTACAAGTGTTGAATCATTGAGTGGACACAAACCTCTGGTTCTGAGAACATGTGCTTGTCATAAAGCTAATCTTGTGTGTACCAGACAAAATAATTTTTTTGTTATTGTTTGTCATTGTTTGAAGCCAATACTTTCATATTTGACCAAGCACCATAACTTCATAATTTCTGCTTAACAGGTGGCATAATTTTTATCATAAAATATCACCTACTAACTCAGAAAATTTTTGGTTGCCTCATTCTTTTAATACAAGAAACTGCATTTTCCTTTGGCAAAATGTGATCTTTGTTTTTAGACTCTTAGTGTGAAGCAGTTGTCAGTTTCTTGTCATCAACAATAAAATGAAGTTTAAGGTATAAGATAAAGTTAGTAATATTTTACACACAGATGGAAAAAAAGCCATTTCTGTATTGGGTGCTGTGTAAATATAGCTCTTATAAATCATTTAATAATTGCTGGAGATGGAGTTCAGGCCAGAAAGAAAACAATAAGATGTCCAAACACAGAAAGTTTATTCAGTAAATTGAAATTCAAGCTTGAAAATTGAAAAGTTTGATTTTGATCTATCTCAAAGGGCACCTTTTAGCTTTTTTTTTTTTAAAATGAAAGGCAAGTTTTATTAAAGACTTATCTTAGAAAGAGACTATTTGCATGCTCTGTTTCTTGTTCCCCTTAATCTTCTGATATAATTACTGCTTAAGAAGGCTGGGTTGAAAATGCAGCATTATATATTTGAGAGACTTTATCATAAATATTGCACTCAGGAAAGGTTGAAATATGTTTTCAGCAACAGCAACTTAATGTACTGTGCAAACACCTACTTCATGTGACCTTCCAGAGAAAATATCTTCTGTGATTGCTATAGTCATCCATATCAAATTCCTCAAATATATTTCTTAATATTTCTCAATGACAATTTAAAATCCTGTATATGTTGCTATTTAAGGTGGTAAGTCAGTCCCAGATACCTACAGCTTGCAACTGAATGGAGTATGAGGTGCTGTAAAACCAGTACTCCTATTGTAATAAAAGATCTCATACATGAAACCTGAAGTATAAATCATCCCATTTTATAGTCACAAGCCAAAAATCAGTCTCTATTCCTAAGCTTCAGTGCATTTAATTGTCAAGATGTTCTGGAAACCCCTAAGTAGGTTAAGTCCAAGATTTACATATCTGAAGTGGTTCATGGATATTCCAGGGTAAAATACCAAATACCCAGTCACCATGATTTTCTAAGTCCCTGTAAGGTTGTACCATCCTTGACCAGAAGACTGAAGTAGAGTCATTTGTGGGGGTTGCAGATGACTTTACAAACCTATGCACGCTAAGTAGATTTTGTTGCACAGTTCAATTCACAGTGCAGTACCCAATGTACTCAAGAATGTAACAGCATAATTATCCATGAAGAAACTCATGCTATATTTCAAGTCTGACCAAATCCGACATAGAGACAAATTTCATGTAGCTGAACAAGCTTGGCAGAAGTTAGTTAAAGCCTAATTGAAGTTAACTTTTTCCATCTGTTACATTTAAGTTCAAACAAGTAGTAAGGATTAATAATCAGGAGCTTTTGTACTATAGACAGATGACTGCTAGCCTCTGCCGATGGATAGTGTAACAATAAATAGATAACCTGTCTCTCTAGCTTCTGATATTCTTCATAATGAACAGCTGCTGCAAATTGTGTCAGAAATAGCAGTAACTCTAATATCTTCTGAATTCTTCTTATGGAAATATAACCCTCGTGAGATTCAGCTCACACAACTGTGGATGTCTGCATCTGACCTAGCTCTGTAGACTGCCTTAAAATGAAGAGAAGCAGGTACTTAAATAGCAAAATTTGTCTGATCCTAATGCACGTCTCAGATGGACTCACTAGTTTCTACCTGTCACCCACCTGGATTTCTGTAAGGCCTTTGAATCCCTCCCCCCGCCCCAATATTCTTGCCTCTAAATTGGAGAGATACTGGTTTGATGGATAAACAGTTAGATGGACAAGGAATTGGCTGGATGGCCACGTCCAAAGAAGTACAGTCAATGGCTTGATGTCCAAGTGGAAACCAGAAATGAGTGGTGTCTCTCAAGGGTCCATACTGGGATCGATGCTGTTTAGTATCTTCATCAATGACACAGATAATGGGATGGAGTACACCCTCAGCAAGTTTGCAGGTGACACAAAGCTGAGTGGTGCAGTTGATACGCATGTCATCCAAAGTGACCTTGACAGGCTTGAGGAGTGCGCCTGTGTTGAATGAGGCCAAGTGCAAGGTCCTGCACCTGGGCTGGGGCAATCCCCAGTTTCAATACAAGCTGGGGGATGAAACAAAACACCCTCGGTAAGTTTGCAGACAACACCAAGTTGGGTGGGAGTGTTGATCTGCTGGAGGGTAGGAAGGCTCTACAAAGGGATCTGGACAGGCTGGATCGATGGGCCGAGGCCAACTGTATGAGGTTCAACAAGGCCAAGTGCCAGTTCCTGCTCTTGGGTCACAACAGCCCCATGCTGCACTACAGGCTTGGGGAATAGCGGCTGGAAAGCTGCCTTGCAGAAAAGAACCTGATGGTGTTGGCTGACAGCCGGCTGAACATGAGCCAGCAGTGTGCTCAGGTGGCCAAGAAGGCCAACAGCATCCTGGCTTGTATCAGGAATAGTGTGGCCAGCAGGAGCAGGGAAGTGATTGTCCCCCTGTACTCAGCACTGGTGAGGCTGCACCTGGAATACTGTGTCCAGTTTTGGGCCCCTCAGTACAAGAAAGACATTGAGGTGCTGGAGCATGTCCAGAGAAGGGCAATGAAGCTGGTGAAGGGTCTGGAGCACAAGTCTCATGAGGAGCAGCTCAGGGAACTGGGATTTTTTAGCCTGGAGAAAGGCAGATCAGGGGAAACCTTATCACTCTCTACAACTACCTGAAGGAAGGGTGTAGCTAGGCGGGGTGTCAGTGTCTTCTCCCAAGTAAAAAGTGATACGATGAGAGAAAATGGTCTCAAGTTGCATCAAGGGAGGTTTAGATGGGATATTAGGAAAAACATCTTCACCGAGAGAGTTGTCAAGCATTGGAACAGGCTGTCCAGGGAAGTGGTTGAGTCCCCATCCCTGAATGTATTTAAAAGACGTGTAGATGTGGGACTTAGGGATATGGTTTAGTGGTGGACTTGGCAGTGCTAGGTTTATGGCTGGAACTGATGATCTTGAAGGTCCTTTCTAAACTGCCCTGCTCAACAGCCCTGCTGAGAAGAACTTGGGGATACTGGAGGATGAAAAATTAGATATGAGCTGGCAATGTGCAATTGCAGCCCAGAAAGCCAATAGTATCCTGGGCTGCATAAAAAGAAGCATGGCTAGCAGGTTGAGGGAGGTGATTCTTCTCTGCTCTTGTGAGACCCCCTCTGGAGTACTGCATCCATCTCTGGGGTCCCCAGCACAAGAAAGAGATGGACCTGTTGGAGTGGGTCTATGTATGTGTCTAAAGTTTGATGAAATTCAACTGACATTTAAATTGAAATTACACTTTTACTTTGATCCACTTTCCAGTGAAAGTCCACATGGATGAATTCCTTCTCTTCTTCTCACCATCTATATACACTATCAGAAGAAATGTTTAGATGGCCTTGACAAAAATATTAGTCATAGAGAGATGAGTCATAATTTTGCTTACTGTTTATAAAGATGCTCTGATGCTTGAATGAGCTCAGTCAAAATATTGTTTTGTGATGGTAAAGTATCTGAGAGTATATAGAATAAACGATAGGAAAAAAAATGTGCTACATTACTGCCTGTTATATAGCCTGTAGTTCACATTTACTGCCTAATGGCACAGACCCATGAAGCACAATACTTTTCTGTGATCAAGGGATCAAGATTCCCTTTTACCACCCATAGGATGTTACAGTGAAACGCAATTGCTGTGTCATAGTCAGGGAGCACTGATTAGCTTCTGGTCAACATTGCTGGCAGGTAAAAAGGAATATGGACATCAGGATATCAAACTTTCATGACATCTTCTTGGCAGATGTCTTTTGGAAACTGTGCTGCCTAAGTGCCATTGGCCTTCCTCTACTAAATATGGATTGTATGAGAAAAGGTTATTTTTGTCCTCCTTAATCCATTCCAAACTTTATGTTGATCCCTCATGCACACAAAAAGTCAACAAAATTTTGTTCTAAAAGTTCCGTAGGTCAAGGACTGTGTAAAAATTCTCAGTAAATCTGGCTCACCAGTGGCTGGCATTCCTTTTCTTGAATATGTATGGATTATAAAATAAGAATGTGAAATAAATATTTTATTCTTTTTGGAGAAGCAAAGTATGATAACTGAAGAGTAAAAAAGTTATTTAACTTGAAGACAACTGACTCATACATTGAACTGATTATACAGTATGTTCTTGATTTGCAATGATATTAAAAATACCAGATTACCTCCTATTGATGCTCCAAGAGGACATGTTAGCCTCAACATTTCTAAATATAATAATCTAAATAACAAGATTGATTCTTATAGTTAATGTTGAATAAACAAAAAGAAATAATGTTTATGTGAGACTATGCAACCTTAGAAAATATATACTAATTTATGACAACAATATGATGGTAACAATTACCAAGTATAAAAATTATTGTTTAACTAGAGTTATTTCATGGTATATATGTTTTACCAATGCGGTGGTTTGACACTGGCTGGATGCCAAGTGCCCACCAAAGCCGCTCTGTCACTCCCCTTCTCAACTGGACAGGAGAGAGAAAATATAACAAAAAATCTCATGGGTCGAGATAACGACAGGGAGATCACTCACTAATTACCATCACGGGCAAAACAGACTCAACTTGGGGAAAATCAGTTTAATCTCTTATCAATCAAAACTGAGTAGGAGAGAAGAGTGAGAACATGTGTAGGGTAATGAGAAATAAAACCAAATGCTGAAACACCTTCCCTCCCCTCTCTCTTCTTCCTGAGCTCAAACTTCACTCTCGATTTTCTCTACCTCTTCCCCCCAAGTGGCACAGGGGGACAGGAAATGGGGGTTGCGGTCAGTTCATCACACGTTGTCTCTGCTGCTCCTTCCTCCTCAGAGGAGGACTCCTCACAATCTTCCCCTGCTCCAGCGTGGGGTCCCACCCATGGGAGACAGTCCTCCATGAACTTCTCCAACATGGGTCCTTCTCATAAGCTACAGTTCTTCACGAACTGCTCCAGCATGGGTCCCTTCCATGGGGTGCAATCATTCAGGAGCAGACTGCTCTAGCATGGGTCTCCTGCAGGGTCACAAGTCCTGCCAGCAAACCTGCTCCAGAGTGGGCTCCTCTCTCCCCATGGGTCCACAGGTCCTATCAGGAGCCTGCTCCAGCGTGGGTTTCCCACGGGATCACAGCCTCCTTCAGGCACATCCACCTGCTCTGGTGTGGGGTCCTCCCCGGGCTGCAGGTGGATATCTGCTCCACCGTGGACCTCCATGGGCTGCAGGGGCACAGCCTGCCTCGCCATGGTCTTCACCACAGGCTGCAGGGGAATCTCTGCTCTGGTACCTGGAGCACCTCCTCCCCCTCCTTCTTCGCTGACCTTGGTGTCTGCAGAGTCATTCCTCTCACATACTCTCGCTCCTCACTGCAGATGCAGTTTGTGTTCCATGGGGGTTTTTTTGTTTCCCCTTCTTAAATATTTTATCACAGAGGTGCTGCCACTGTCACTGATTGGCTCAGCCTTGGCCAGTGGTGGGTCCATCTTGGAGCCTGCTGGCATTGCCTCTATTGGACATAGGGGAAGCTTCTAGCAGCTTCTTACAGAAGCCACCCCAGTAGCCCCCCACTACCGACACCTTGCCACGCAAACCCAAGACAACCATCAAAACATTAATTCACTGATTTCTCATTGACTTATGTAAGCACAGCTTTGGCCACATAAGTTATAATTATATTTATCAGATTCATTCAAAATTTCAGAACTTTCAAACATGGCTTTTTTTTCCAAAACTCATGCTAAGAGTAAACTTAAAAATAAATGCATCAATAGAATAAAGACCTGTGTTGCAGTGTGTTGTATAGGTCACATTTTTGTAAATAATTACACTATGAGAAGTTCAAAGACAGCAGTGTCTAAGCTGAAAGACAGCACACATGACACACATTTTAAATGACATTGGTAGGATTTTAGCATTTGAAAAAGTAGACTGTTTCACTGTTTGTTATAAAACATTTTCTTTGAAAAAGTGGCACTTTTCATCCCATCATCAATAAATACTGCAAATAATTATTCTATTTGTTCAAGAACATTCCTGAAAAAGTACAATTTGAAATTTCATAGAATCATAGAATCATAGAATCGTTTAGGTTGGAAAAGACCTTTAAGATCATCCAGTCCAACCATTAACCTAACATTACCAAGTCCACACTAAACCAGTTAAGGGTAGACTGGACTAAACCATGATAGACTAGACTAAACCATGGTTTAGTCCACTCAAATTCAGAACTTTAGCCCAACTTCAGGATTAATTTCTAGATTAGTTCTCTATCTCTTGCTACCAGAATTTTTACTGTTTACTAAAAGATATTGTATCGTAGGGTGTTATGCATTTTAGGTCCTTCCCTGCTTTAGATACTTGGCTGTACTATATTTCATAAAATGTATCATTATCTTAAGAATCTCTCTCCAGTAGCAGTTGGAGAAGGCGATGTGGCACAATATGAATGACAGTTTGGTTCTTAAATCCAGATTGGAGGTAACTTTGGAGAAATATGGAGATGTAATAATAAATGAAAATGGAAGAGGAACTAGATGTTTTTGTTTGGATTCATATATAAAGTCAGATGTATTATCATATTGGTCTCATTCTAAAAAAAAAAAGTCTTTCCTCCAAAGCAAGCTATCATGTAAAGTATGGTGTTTGAAGAGTGTAAAATTAAGAAAATAAGAGGAGAGGAATAAAAGTAACGTTTTTTAAAATAGAAGAAACTTCAAACAAGCTATAAAATTAATACAAATTCTCTTGGGCCTTCTAAATAATAAATAAAACTAGGCAATTGTACTGAATTCTGTCTATTCAACTTGATGGATCTGAGATATGTCTTAAAAAGCTGTGTTTATACAACAACAAATCCCATTTGTTTGTTATTGTCATTGTTTAGATTTTTTTTTAGTAAATTGTGGATGTGTAAACATTTACAGATGATGATTAAGTATTAGTATAGATGTATATATATTAAAATGTTTGGGGTTTGGGGGGGGTTCTTTGTGTTGTTTGTTGGGTTTTTTTTAATTGATGATGCTAATGACATTTCCACAATTTTCCTAGTGAAGGAATACTTTATTCCTCCCCAGTTGAGGAAAAAGTATTAAATCTTGTAGACCAAAACCAGGCTTTGAACCAAAAAAACGGATTCTGCGTAACTGTTCACACAGTGAACACTGTGCTTGTGACTGATTAATAAGTTGCGTTTAATATCTACAAGAAATTTAGACAATAAGTTTCAGGTAAATCTCTGAAGTTTTTATTTTACTTGAACTGAGTTAGTGCTCTATAATGCAAAGGAGAAGGAATCAAAAATGCTAATTGTTTTTCAGGATTTATACATTTGTGAAGGGAAAATCATAATGAAATCAGGGTGCTGTCCTTCATCAGAGTTGTGAACTAATTTCAAAACCTGTGCCCTGGGTTTGGTTGCATATTGCCCTTTCCTTAGAAGTAAAAAATATTTAATTTTCTAAAATGCCTGGCTACTTCTAAGGAACTCTGAGTTAAGTCAGTACAGAGGCAGATAGAGAATGCAAATAATGTTTATATGGTTAGGAATAAAGTAAGTGGTGTAAGACTCCAAGTGTGTGTACTTAAAATTGTTGGAAAAGTCATCTGATATTTTACCAATTCTATATAGTTACATAATAAATTCAGTCGCTGTGCATATTTTCTTGCATCTAGAGGTAGAATTCTATGTGTAACCTTAACTTTGCTGTTTTCCCGACTTTTATTGACCTTAAGGTATTAACCGCAATTTATGGTTAATATTTTTTCTATAGAGCAGATTGAAATGTGTCATAACAAAAGACACAGAAAAAAAAAATGTATGTCCTTTCTGCATTGATTGACCTAAAAATAGAACTGGCTCTATCATGTAGCCACAATACACTGTTAACTGGAACAGCAACAGATTTAGTAGCTATTCATTGTGTAAATAATTGCAGGGTGAACATTTTTTTCTTTGTCTAGGAAGCAAAAGTCTTAGAATCCCCATTGTCAAAGTTCATTTCTTTGTGCAAGAATACAGGAGAGCAGACACACAAGTAAAAAAGAAAATAATGAAAAAAGCCAACAATCATTCTGCAAAGCTAGAAAAGAAGCTGGATGAAAATTTGTTTTACAAGTCTTTAGAAATATTTTTCTTTCTTACCGTCTGACTATTTCCATATATGTAATGACAGTTGAATCTTCCTAACGGTGTTTGTATGTAAAATCCATAAAGACTGGAACTATGAAAATGTTTTAGCACTATGAATAGCGCACAGTGAGTACCTCAATTAAGCTTTTTTGGCATGATCTTCAAAATAAGTATGATAGCATTTAAGTTATAAGAGCTATGTTATGTTATTTATTTTCATGACCAAGATGGTTTACCTTAAGTAAACACAGTTCTTCTCTAGGTACATGCACAGTTAAAAACTAATATATATCCCCAGATTTTTCACTTTCAATTATGCTGTCCTCTGCCATATATTTAAAGTTAATTTAATGTGTTCATTTTTTCCTTTTTATTTTAAAGAAGAAAAAAGAATTGTTAGATAGAAAATATAATTAGTATTTATCAATGAATTCATCTTACACTGTAATTTTTACAAATGTGCTAAACTGTAGTGCCACAGAGGAACTTAGTGGAATACAGTTTTATACATAATTGGCAGTTATTGTGACATACTTTTTTCTCCCGGTATGATATGCAGTAAGTGCCACTGGTAGAGGGTTTTTTGGTTTGTTTTGTTGGGTTTTTTTTTAGCTAGACCTGTGAGAAAGAGACAGTAGAACAAGCTTTCTTTTCTTGTAAAGCTTCCCAACCTCGGAAACTCTGCGCGTCATTAACAAAGATAGGAGAAACCTTCAAGAAAACAATTACCAACTGAAGCTAATGAAAAAAATCTACTTGTTTAGGATGTTTTGCTCACAGCTTAGAAACTGTCTTGTTCATCTTCTGTTTTCATTGTACCTTGGCTTGTTTCAAATCCATTCCAAGTAATCTTATTTCCAAATAAAATTTGATTCTTCTACCATTCCCACTCTAACCTCGTGACCTGTGGTAGCACAGCATGCTTCTACAGGAAACTTTACTCTGTATGTCAGAGTGTGAACCCCTAACACACATGACCAGGTAAGCCCATTCATACATGCATGCATACGCATGATCTGTGTTCTCAAGCTTTGACATTTTTTCTGGCCTATCCATATACTCTTGTAGCCATATCATTTCCTAATGATATCAAATTTCTCACTTGCATTGATCCTACCTCCTGCTGCCCTTCATTACATCCTGGGAGATCAGTGTGCTCCTCTTAGAATACATTAGTCATTCATTACTAACGCCATAAAAGCCCTGAAGTCCTAGGAGAGAAGAGTCTTTCCTTTTACCTTTCTATTCCCTCACTATTAATAGATAACTCCCAGCTGCTATTTCATTTTTCTTCTGTCATGAAAGCTGTAACTACATGATTAAAATGGTGTGCAGCTCTAAAACTACTATCAATTATACTAATTAAGGTCACATAGAATGGAACAGCACTCTTTGTGGAAAACAATGTAGGCAATGTAAACCTCTATTAATTTAAGGGCATCATATGTACATATGACAATTTCTACAGACTTTATTATTAATTATTTCTAGGTAATCTCTTACAATCACATCTCTAAGACTTATTTTGCTCTTTTTCTTCTGAGAACAAAAAACGCTGATGGAGATAATATTTTTTTATCTTTTTTTTTTTTTTTTTAGCTGGGTAGGTAGAAATTACCTCTTTTTATTAGCAAATTTATTTTCCCAGGTTTTACTTGTGCTTAAAGAAAGTTCACTATGAATTTTCAACATTTGCCTTCCATGCAGCTACACAGAGGCTAAGAAGTCAAGTAGGACTTGACATAACTAAAAGAAACATGCTCTAGCTAGATCTAAAACCAAGTTTTACAATGGAAAATGAGTATGTTTCCTCTCAGCAGCTGTCACTCAGTGCTGTCTATCTGAAAGACAGTGTATGAAATTATATTTGTGGGAAAATAGCATATATATTCTATGAGAATTTTGGAAGGAAATGAATGTTCTGATTTCTGTTTTCAATCACGCAAATTGTTTTCATTCTGAGTGAGAAAGAAGCTGAAATTTGGCTCAAGAAACTAAAAAAATCCCAAATCACCAAACAACCCACCCTTAAATGTTTCAAATTATTTATTCAAAAAATGACAGCATTTTCATCTCTTTACTGAGACACCCTACCTAAGCAATAAGATCTCTCCTCATGTGCACACATCTATGAGTAAACAGTCATTCTGCTTAACCAGTAGGGGACTGCAAGGAAGATATTTTTTATTTTAAAGGATACTCAGAACTGGAATGTGTTTCCTGTGTCAGTATCAGCACTGTTCAGTCCTGACCATCACAGTGTATTGCTGTTTCCCTGGGTGTCTGGGAATGGGGTTCCTGAAGGCAGTTGAAAAAAATTATTCATCATGGAGAGTCAGTATGCCCAGAGAATATCATCCTTGAACAGGTATAACCTTGTTGAACATTTCTTTGAATATGAACCATGGTAATTTCCAAGTCCAAAACAGTGTTTCACAACAGAAAGGAAGAAAATACCACCTGGGAATCCTTTCTTTTTAAGGTTTTTGTCCTGGTTTCAGCTGGGATAGAATTATTTTCTTCCTAGTAGCTGGTATAGTGCAGTGTTTTGGATTTAGTATAGAATATACTGAATATATATATATTAAAAAAATTATATAGAATGATAACACACTGATGTGTTAGCTGTTGCTAAGCAGTGTTTATACTAAGTCAAGGACTTTTCAGCTTCCCATACTCTGCCAGTGAGGAGGTGCACAAGAAGCTAGGAGGGAACATAGCCAGGACAGCTGACCCAAACTGGTCAAAGGGATATTCCATGCCATATGATGCCATGCTCTGTATAAAAACTGGGGGGAGTTGGCCAGGGAGCAGTGATTGCTGCTCAAGGACTGGCTGGGTGTCAGTCAGCAGGTGGTGAGTGGTTGCATCACTTGTTTTTTCTGGGTTTTGCTCCTCTCTCTCTTATTGTTTTCATTACAATGTATTATTATTATTACTGTATTTGATTTTATTTTATTCCCATTATTAATTTGTTCTTATCTCAACCCATGAGTTTTATTACGTTTGCTCTTCAGATTCTCTCCTCCATCCCACCGGGGGTAGGGGGGGAGGGTGAGTGGGCGGCTGTGTGGTGCTTGGTTGTTGACTGGGGTTAAACCACAACACTTTTGAAGCATAGTCATTGCCATGTTATGAGTGTCTCTAACTAGTACTTCAAGGTGTTGAGTAATTCATACAGAAAGGGAGTAAGGGTGACAGCTTTGAAAGAGCTGCTTGAGAGAAGAAGGGATCATAGGCAGCATCAATAACCCATTGTAACACATTGCAGGCAAAATGCTCTGTAGTTAAACTATACAGACTAGATAGGTGTTGTAATTAAAAGTAATTATTATTCCTCCCTGATTATTTTCTAAAGAACTTTTCTTAATGAACAGGATAATTTCATTAAAATATTTGTAATGATCAAAAATTTAGAAATGTTTTATCCATCTTCTATATTTCTTCTAAATGGCCTCAAATTAACCTACAAGGACTTTTCGCTCATAAGACATGTTTTGGTAAGCAGTGGAAGCTTTAAATTAAAATTTGACACAGTCTCATTTAATCTGAAAAGACACAACTGAATTTAAACAAATGGAACTGCACCAGTTTAAATCTGCTGGAGATCCAGCCTCATGTAACTTGAAGATAATAACTGACAGTTTGTTACTGATTATGTGTTCCTCATCACCTTGAGGTGAAGCTCAATAAAATAATTGGGATTTTTTCCACTAGTTCAATAGATTTAGGACCAGGCCTTCATTTGGTAGGGCTTCTTTCTAGCTTCTTTTTCACAATACCCATTTATCATGTAGAATTTCCAATTCTTTTCTAGTCAGGAGTTATCTAGGTAATGCATTCTGAAAGTGACTTTATGAAAAAAATGTGATTTCAAAAATTCAAATCTTAATCACAGGTCTGTCATGCCAGCAATGACATTTTCTACCAATTTCAGGAGGATATCTTACAAACAGGGATCACATGACAACTGGCAAAATGATTGGCAAAGAGACCTTAGGGCTAGAGGATTGCCAAAGGTCCCAAATGGCATCACAGACATCTGAAATATGAAGCAAGTAAACATTTCCACCAGCTCACAGAATAGAGACTTAGAACTTACCTACAATTTTCAGTGTATCCACAAAAGCCATTTTATTTCTAGTGCTAGATTTAGTTTGTGTAATAATTCTAAGCCAAAGGAATACATAAAAAGAAAAAAAAAAATCAGTCTTGTCAATAAGGATACTGCCAACTATTGTGAAGATTTTTTTTTTTTTTTTTAAAGACAAATCATTTGTATCAACTTTGGAAGTTCATAAAGAGTAAGATGGTTTTGGTTGTTTTATGTTTTTTCTTTTTTTTCCCCAGGGGACATCTGTTGGACTGTACATATCTAAGAGTTGCACACAAATAAACTGGGGAAACTCTATAGTAACAAAACTCATTTGTATGCACAGTGATAATACAAAGTCTATTTAAAGGCTTCAGTTGGACTTAGGTGTTTCATAGATTTTGTTCTTACCTTTTGCCACAGGGGTGAATTACAGCCACACTGCAAATTTGATTGTGCGGAGAGAGCATGTGAGAGGGAAGCTGCGTAGCTAGAGGCTCAGGGTGCACCTTACTGAGACAAAACAGAAAAAAATGTGAAAAATACAAAGAAAATATAAAATGATTAAAAATTGCAAAGACATATGGGTTGGGAAGGGGACACTGAGGTGGAAGAAACTACATACTAATATATTAGACAGCAAATTAATTGTTTAAATTAATATGTTTCTTTGCAAATTACTGGTTTAGACCTTCACTTAAACCAAGGAATGATGTCAAGGAAATTGTAATAAAGAATTCTCACATTTAAATGAAAATGAAGATAAACTGCTTTAAGGAATCTGTTAATTTTATTAAAGGAGACAAAGCTGGGTTCAGCAATTCAGGAGACAGAAAGCAAAAATAGACATGAAGATTACCTTTTTAAGTCAAAGAAAGATAACAAAGGTCATACAGGTTATTAATTTCAGAAAAGAAAGGATAAAATAGGATTCAAACTTTATTAATTTTATCCAAAGCAGATGAAATGGAATATATGGTTCATTAATTTCAGTAAGGAAACTCAGAATAGATAATATTTATTTAATTTTGTAACTTCAAGTAAGGCAGAAAATAAAAAAAGTGACTAATTATTAACTGAAGCCAAGATAAGGTTATATCATAAGGTAGACTTTAGAATCCATTTGGGAATTTATTTAGATTAAAGCAAGGTAAGGAGGAGAATGTGAGTCTATGTTTTATTTCAGCAGTGTAGGGGAAAAAGCCTAGTAAATATGGAGCAGGAGAGCATCTACATATGAAGTCAGCACAGTCAATCACAATACAGTGGTCTGTGTCCAGATTATTTCAATCATCTCCTCAATTGTGTTGCTTAAATAAGAACAAAATATGTGTCACCATGGTATAACTAAGGAAGATAAGATATCATTTCCCTGAAGAGCAGAAAATTCATTGACCCAGCAATATGTATGGGACTGTATATAATTTTTTATGTCTAAGAAAGATATACTTTAAACAAACAAACAAAAAAGATGTTTCATAAAACTAATTATGAGCAAGAGGAACACAATACAAACAATATTAAAATAGTGGATTATATAATTTCATAGAACCAAAGAAAGTGTTACAAATTTACAACTGCAGTGAGATATTGTGCTAATAGATACTAATGTACAAAAATAACTTCTTGATGTGACTTTCAGAAACAAGCAACATGAAAGAAAAACTTATGGCAAAGGTCTAGCATAGGATGCAAATCCTATGTTGTCATGTTGGCATTTGTCACAGATTTTTCTTCTGAGGACATTGAACTTCAATTTCATGCAGAATGAATCAATGAACATTCTGCTCTAGATGTCCCAATGTCTGCTTCAGCAAATAAAAATGTATATTAACATTTGTTTCATAAAAATTAATCACAACCTCAGCCTCAAACACTCACGGTTGAAAAGTAAACATTATGGAGAAGTCCCACCTCAGAAAGCACAACTACTCTTACAATCCTGCTGATGAAAATAGCTATATAGGTTTTTTTTTTTCCTCCCTTCTTAGGTAATATTGAGACAAGAAAACTTTTTATTGATTGCCATTCTTCCTGTGCTTCATGTACAACTTCAAGATCTATATGCAATTTATGCTCATGTTCTCTAGAATTACAATAACTGGGATTATTTTAGTTCACAGTTTAGTTTTCCAGTATGTGTCAAAAGTGAAAAGAAGTAAAACGTACATTCTTTACAAAGGATTTTTTTTAAATTGCTTTTTAGTTAGGTGGCATATAGGATAGTAACACATAAAGTAACAGATGCAGACAATATAAAAAGGTGTGCTGATGTTCACTTCCTTCATTTGCTCTGCCAGTCCGCCAAATGAAATGGTTCATTCTATTGAGCTAACTAATAATATTACATTTTCAATTAATTTAAGAACCAATGCTGAAGCTGTACTTTCCTAGTGCAAGCCCTTATAGGGACTATGGTTCACAGTCCCATTGTTTGTTAAAAGTTGGTTTCCCTGGACTATTTTTCCAACAGTGTAATATAGATATTGTAGAAGGATGGCCCACACTCCTTACTTCAGCACATTTAGTTCCTTATTTTTAGAACATCAGACAAAATCCGGTGTCCCTAGAAATAGGGTTAAGGTTCACTTAGTTGAGGTTCATCAGGTAATTACATTGTTTCTTCTGTATTCGGAATGGATGAATGGAAAATATGTATTGAGGAATATCTTGTAGAAGGAACAAGATTTATGCTCACAGTGTAAGGATGGACTAAAGGAGGTAAGTGCTTATTTTAGCAAGTAAATTCTAAGAAACAAGTAATCCTGGGTAACATTGAAAAGGTGGTGTTTAACCTCAGTAAGAAGGATTAAAATCAATTGCCAAAACATCCAGTGCTGCTTGAGATGATGGCCTAGGGTATTGGAAACATCTTCACAGGGATGGTAGGTAAGTTGGAAGATCAGTGGAGACCTCTGCCCTCTGGCCCTGGGCCAGGTGGATCTCAAATAGCAAGCATCAAATATAGGCACCTATATTCAAACAGCTGAAGTTTTCCCACTGGTCTGAAGAATCACTAAAGGAATTATTCAGTTGTTTGAACACAGAAGTGTTCTGCTATCTGTGATGCTTTGGGTAACCTGCCTTGTCTGCAGAGCTTGCATGAGGAGGGTGCAGGTCTCCTGTAACTCCTGTGTCCACCTGTCGTTTCTCAGAAAGGAGACTTCAGCTACATTGACGTTGATTTTTCAGATGCCATTGGCCATCTCAAATAACATTAAACAACTCCTGTATTTAGACAACTGTGTCTCTCCATAGATACCTAGTTCAAAGTGAGCTAAACTTATTTCTAGGCTCCAGTGACTGCATTGATTAGCTCTGCCTTGATTATAAAGTGAGATAAGATACCTAGCTCACACATAGACACTTGAATTTGTGAGTGTTAATCTAAAACTGAATCCCATATGTAGCAAAGTATTACCATTTTAAATCATCCAGACAGATTTAAACCAAGACAGATTTAATCTAGTCAGCTAATTGAAAATTCCCCCCAAAATTCAGCTGACTCTTTATCTTGTACAGAATGGTTCAACCAGCTTTAATTACTGCAACCATTCTAAAACCTAAGATGTTATCATTTTAATAGACTGTGCTTAATAAAGAAATCGTCAGTGTTGTATCTTGTATATAGTTTTCAATCTACGTGAAACTGTGCTTTACTGAATATTAATTGTAAAGAAGTTAACCCTTTAAGAATACAAAAAGATTGCATCTCAGTGTTATTCAAAATGTTATCTGTGCTGGCATTTTGTCATAGAGTCACAGAATCCTAGACTGGTTCAAAGATCACCCAGTCAACCCGCCTGCTGTGGACAGGGACATCTTTCAATAGAGCAGGTTGATCAAAGCCCCATCCAACCTGACTCTGAACACTTCCAGTAATGGGGCATCCATGACTTCTGTGGGCAACCTGTTCCAGTGTCTCACCACCCTCACAGTAAAGAATTTCTTCCTTATATTTAATCTATATCTACCATCTTTGAGTTTAAAATTATTACTCCCTATCCTATCACTACTAATGTAATCTGGAATTAATTGTGTTGAACAGTATTGAATACTTGTATTAATATTTTTTTTTTTAATTTTCTTTTAAATGCTACCTTTGGAAAGTGCACTTTTAAATATGCCTAACTATTTTATGACATACTATATGTATCATACACCATATATATCTTTGTGTATTAATATAAATATAACAGTAATTCATTGTCATTTTTAAATCCAACTGTCCAGCCACTAGCAGAGACCTCTGACAGCAAGCTGTTCTTTCCACTTTTCTCAGAATTCCTTTCCACAATGTCAGAATGAAGATAGTGTCTTCAAGACTAGAAGTCACTTAATAGCTTGTCCTTCTCAAGGTCTTTGTCTTGTTTTTATTACTCCCTGAGCATTCAATAAACACTGAAAATGGCTACCTTGCCTAGTATCTTTTTTTTTTTTCAATTTTTTTTCTATAGTTTCAGTATGTACTGTTTTAATAATGTGATGGCTGTATTAAATATTGCTATACATATTTTTGGAAGTAGCCTTTTTGGGTAAGTCAGCAAAACATAACAAAGTTTTCTGATGTGTATAAATAACATAGATGTAGATATTTGTCAATTCAAATTTAGCTTAACATTTAACACATCAGAAAGGTTGATGGTCAGTCAGCACAGAGCTGTACCTCAATCAGTCACCTCTGCCTTTTTAGTGTGACATGGTTTTGTACACTATCATGCTAGCTGCGGAAACAAGTGTTTCATTTTATACTGGCTCAAAATCTCCTGATAAAACATCAAACACTGACATATTTATGGTGAATAATTTCATCTTTGATGAACTTTCAACTGAACTGCTAAAAAAGTTGTCTTGTTAGGATGACATTCAGGAACAAGCTTAATCCCGATGTGAATGAGGAATGGCTGCGCAGGTGTGTGGCCACTAATATGTCATGCATATGACATGATACATTTATCATGTCATGTATGTCCTTCACAAGTTGGTATTGATATCTGGTACCTTTACCATCCCCTGTAAATTTGCATCTGGCACACCCATCTATGGAAAACTTGAGTTAAAGAGGAGGATGCTTGTATCATATTTTGTAGTGATCATGAAAGCTGTTCTCAAAGACCAATATTTGACTCGGACCTGCAAAAATTGCCCTTTGCCTACTGATTTGAATGGTAATAGAGCTCTCTTCACTGCAATAGTGTCTAAAAATGCTACTCCAGGATGGTCAACTATCTTACAGGTCAAGATGTTGAAATGAACATTTAGTATTCAAAAACGTATTTTCAGGTAGTCCTGTTCATTCTTTTACTCCTGTGATCCTTACTTTGGGTGAACTATATAACACAGCAATCACGGCTTCCAGCAGTGCTTTTGATCTTTCTGTTTGGGCTAAAGCTTACACACAAAGATAGAGTTATCAAAATAGAAATTGGAAAAAAAAGCTGTGAAGTTCATGCTTTTTAATTTTGGATATGTTCTGACTCCTGTGTGTGAAGTGATTATGAGACATTTTTCTTATGTTTGTACTTAATGAAATCGTATGTTAACTTTTAGACTTTAAATGGCTTATATAGGAGTCAATAATGAAGTCATTTATTAGTCAAAACAGAATTGACTAATAAATAATTTCCAAAGCAATTATGGAAGCTAGGTGCTAAAAGGATGACTTGCAAAAGTATGAAAAGACTATTTGGTCCCTATTTTATGCAGAAACTTTGTGTGACGTTCTTACCATTTTTCTCTTAGAATTTTTTTCTCTGAGGTCCAATAATGAAAGTTCTTCAGAGCTTGTGTATGAATACCATCCAGCTCTGGAATCAGAACCTGTAAAATGATTGTCTGAAGGTTCCAGTTATGGAAAAAATGTAGCCATTCAAAATGGAGATGCTTGTGAGCAGACCTTTTTAGCTGAAGTACTGCAGTAATTTGATCATCAGAGAAGTAGACGATATCACCATATTTCAGTTGTCTTCATCCTCTTTTTTAATCTTTCCAGATGATATCTATGTCATGCTCAAATGAAGGTCAGTCAGCTGACACTGTTCCTGATTTACAACAGCAGTTCAAACAGGCTCTGTTTTGAACAAACCTGGTATTGCTCTTAATTTAGCATACAGGACAGGCACTCCACTTGCTCTGTGTGGTAGGTCTGAGGCCCACAGAGTACACCTTCATGGTTCCACCCTTTCCTGTAACAAAATTCTGGTGTGTTCACAGCTAGCTCAGCAATCTCTGAATTTAGGCAGTAAGAAAGCTTAGTCTTACATGTGCGCAAATTAGAGCTGAAGTCACAGAATCACAGAATCATAGAATGCTTTGGGTTGGAAGGGACCTTTAGAGGCCATCCAGCCCAGCCCCCTGCAGTGAGCAGGGACAGCTTTAACTCCATCAGGCTGCTCAGAGCCCCGTCCAACCTCACCTTGAATGTTGCCAGGGATGGGGCCTCCACCACCTCTCTGGGCAACCCGTTCCAGTGCTTCACCACTCTCACTGTAAAAAATTTCTTTCTTATGTCTAGTCTAAATCTATTCTTCTTTAGTTTAAATCCATTATTCCTTGTCCTGTCACAACAGGCTTTATTAAAAAGATTGTCCCCATCCTTCCTGTAGGCCCCCTTTAAGTACTGGAAGGCCGCAATAAGGTCTCCTCGCAGCCTTCTCTCCTCCAGGCTGAAAGTCACTTGTGAAAAAGTGATTTAGCCTCCTAAACTATGTAGACATTTTGGAAAAGTTTATCTTAAATTTAAGCTTTATCTGAAAATTCTTATCTTCAGTGTCGCAAAAAGTTAATCTTCATATGTATTTTTTATTGAGAATGTCGCAAACTCTTAGTCCAGGTGCCTTTACTGCAGCATTCTAATCCATATAAAATTGCCTATTTTTAAAAAAGTGTATTAAAATAGACCCTCACATGGTAGACCAGAATACAACAGTCAACTTATCCACAGTTAGGAAACCCTGATGTAGAACTCCCAACACACACATGCAGAGCAAACTTGAAACCCTTTTCTCCTGACACCCTTTTCATAGCTTAGTTCATGGAATGGAAATGGAACTTCATGACATTAATGTATTTTGACATTCTCTGATGAAAGACCGGCACTTCTGTTATGACAGTTCTCTGCCAAAACCGGTGGTGTGCTCTTACAGTGTGGCTATATGAACAAGTCACTGTGGGATTGTAATTTGCAGTGAATCATCTGCTCTGAGATAACTGACTGAGTTCAGGCTCATGTCATGCATTGGGCAGCTTGCCCTCTCTTCACAGAAGCCTAAAATACCTCAAATTACCTTTATCCTTCTATTATACCACCTTTTTTCTTTAGACCCCTTTTATCTGCTTCTCTTCTACTGCACATCTCAACTTAGTCAATGCTGATGTGACCTAGGCTACCAAGCATGCTCTTGTCCTCTGGAATTTCACACCCCCAAATTGTTCTTTTCATTATGTAAAATACTGTGAGAGTAGTCATGTGCCCCTAAGCCATGAATTACTGCCTTGCTGACATGTTAACAAGTTACTGCCCACTAGCTGATCCATGATAACCATTCACATATGCACTCCTGGCCACAGCACTTCAGAAACAGTTTATCTCTTTTTCATGAAGAGTTAAGTCACATCAATCTATTTTGCATTTACTACAGTCTACAGGCTCCCATCCACTGATTTATAATTATATGCGTGAAGGGTCTTGGTTAATGGTAAATGTTAGGTAAGTCAGAGTTTCTTACCCCTCTCTGAGGGATCAAAGATTCCACTCCAGAAATGGCATCAAAGACTGCACACAGACAGTTACCCTGGGCCAAATAATTTCCTTTGAAATGGTCATCCCATGGGCAAACTCCTTCCGTGTTAAATTATGCATTGTTGTATTAAAGCATTTTAATTTACTGGTTTTCATTGACAAAGCAAATACTTTTGCATTTTATATATCTTTGCCCAAATCTGAAATTAAGACTCTTGCTAATCATTTCAGCTGTAAATGAACCCCTTGAAAAGAACTAGAGCCTGTTACTTATGTTCACTTGTACTTTATTCATTTTACAAGGCACAAACAATTATTCATTTTATGTGGTTGATCTCTACATATAAACATCTCAGCATTTTTTGACTTAGAAATAAAGTTATCTATTAGATTTTAATAACATAAACGAGCATTCTTGATGAGTTTAGGTGTTGAAAAAAAAAAAAAAAGATACAATTACCTATAGAGGAAACCTATTAACTTAAGTTTACTTTTAGACATATAAGCATTTCTTCTACTGTCAGTAGAATTTTCTATACTCTTTAAATTCAATCTGTTAAAGGCTATGCTGGGTTTGACGGCTTAGAAATTGAAGCATGGGAAACATGGATGTGAATAGAGATTTCTTTCAAAACTCTAAAAATAAAGTTTTTGTGAAGTAAAAATTCTTCTTATGATCTGCTAACACTTCAGCAAAAATTTGGCAAATTTTACCTCAGCGTTGTGGTTAATTAACGCTTAGCTATTGGGATTGTTTGTGGATTTTTTTAAAAATTCTTCATAAGGTAGAAAAGCTATCTGCTATAAATTGAAAAAAAATGACCATGTTATGATTTTCAAGTTGAATAGTGCAAGAAGTAGTGACCATGCAAACTGAGCTGCCATCTTGTGGATAAAAATGTCCTAAGAGCAGGTGGCTCACGTTGCCAGAATGTGGAAGAAAAACATGTTTATAATGGTTATCAGCTCTACCTGACATGGCATTCAGCTTATATACAGGATTATGAAAGCTGTAATTTTGAGCCTGCACATTCAATCTCTAAAACCTCTTATCACCTGACTGAACTCTAATTTCCCCAAAAATCTTTAGACCTAGCCTTTCCAATATTAATAATGTATAGGTTAAACAACACTGAAGAACCGCTTGTGTTTTTCAATTAGTGTCTGGTGCAGAGCTATGTTTTGTAATATAAATAATTGGTTTAACCATTAAATTGATGTGACAGAAATAATTGTCAAGCAATTAAATGCAGTAATGTTTTCAACTCATGGGAAATATATACTAATATACCTAAGTTTCGTTCTGCTCGAGAACTAAGATGTCCACTCTTGTTAGGTTCTTCAGCATTATTCCTTTATCAATTAATATTATGTTATAGAAAGAAATTATACAGTTAGTTACTGAAAAGTTCTTTCACTTCTCTTTTATTCTTTTTTTCTTTCCTCCCTCTTTTCCATGTGATTTGTGTTTGAAACTATGATGCCAAAAAAATATCACCAGCAACAGTATCCCCATTGTCTGCACCATGTGTGAGAGTTAACAAGCTATTCTCTTCAGATAAACAACTCATGGCACAATGGTATGAATATATGAATTGTGTGTTCCTGGATTTCACACACAGTCACGCACACCCTTCTTTCAGCTCCTGTAACTTATTCTATATGTTTATTTTATTTAAATGATTTTTCATTTAAAGAAATGGTCTTATGACTTTTTTTGTTGAATCAGCTCACTACTACTGCATATGTAAATAGTATGATTTAAATCCTATCCTTTTTTTTTTCTATTTGTAATATAACTAATACTAAGTTCAAACTGGTTGTAACCCATGTATGACAGCATGTCAAAGTGTGAAAAATGCTGTGTGACTTGATTAGGATCATGGAACTGCTCTGTTATCTACAGCTGTAACCTTTGTTCAGCTGAATTTCCAAGGTTACCCATGTTTTTAAAAACACTGGTGATAGATAATTTTTATTCTTAAAACAAAGAGCATGTACAAATTGATAATTTATCACTAATATTCATAAGTCATTCAATTTCAAAACATTCATTTATCATATTTTACTGCAGAAAAAGGACATTTTTTCTAACAAAAACATGACCAAATTTATAGGCCATTTACTAAGAAGTATTCTCCACTAAAATTCCAAACTAGCATTTGTCCTACCTATTCTAGGTAAATTTTCTACTAATATAAGTGACTGCTTAGTTCATAAAAGCATAAGTTTTAAAAAGCATAAGTTCTGTATTATCACCATAGATAACGTACTTTATGAATGCTGAAGGCTTTGTAAGAGTACTGCACTCTACCATTAAAGACTGTCTAGCAGGTCATCTGTGAGTGATATGCTCTGTTAAGGAAGAAAGTGTAGTCTATGTAAGAATAAAAAATGTATAGAAATGTAGCTCATTATGGTAAGATTAACTAGATATGGGAAATCAGTGTATTTTTCAGGTCAAACCAACCCACATAATCAAATTTTGTCAACAACGTGTCTGTTTGGTCTAGACTATTTATAGCACTAAATTTTCAGGAGAATATAACTTGGACATATGATACATCTAAGCATATTTTATCTCATCAATAATTCTTTTACTCATGACTCATATCTTCTTAGCAATTACTATGTCTTACCTTTATCATTAATCATACGGAAGCAAAGCTGGCATTCACATTGTCCAAATTCGTCTTTTCTGATGTTTAATTCAGTTTTGTCACTTTGCATGGCAATGAATCTTTTTTTATATACATTTCCATCTGAACTCCCATGTTTTCTGAGCAGAAATAAATGAACAGAGGCTTTCATTTTGGCCTAAAGTGTGTTTTGACTAATAGGTTAGCCTCCAGATCCCCACACAGAACTGCTGTTTATTAAGTCCCCAGAATTTAATCTCCTGAGTCTCTATAACTTTGTGAAAGAACCACAAGGAAATGGCAGAGCTGTTTATCAAGTTTATTCCAGAAATTTTATGTTTCATGTCTTATATATTAAGCTAAACCATGTCTGATTATATTTTGTTTTTCCTGTTTGTTTGGCTTAGTGTGGTTGGTTCTTCGGTTTTGCTTCTTTCCCCCAGATAACAAACTGAGGAAGATTATTTTTAAAAAGAATACTTTTTTTTTGTCATGAGGGATAGGAGACCAGAAATAAACTAGGATGGTATATAATTTACTGTAAATAAATACTGAATCAGGTTCCTATACTTTGAGAGAAAAAATTAGTTTTCATAGATGAAATAAAAGTTGATGTAGAACAAAAGGTACAAATACAACATGTGCTAGATAAGATTTTTTGCATTTTTCCATAGAACGTTAGGATTCTTTGTCACTGAAAGGTGAGATCTCAAAATACTCATTTATGGAAAAAGCAATTCTTTAAGCACTGATTTGGACTCATTTAAAAGTTCATGTGATTTGTGTTATTGCCTGTAATACAGCAAAATACTTAGTGTCACTATATTTAGGACATCGTACATTTGGCAGTGCGTTTCATGCCTCATTTACTACAGAATGTCTGGGCTGCTACTTAGCATTCAAGGAATAAGTGTGCACGTACATTTGTGCATCTCTAGTTTTGCTGTTAGTTTTAGATACTTAAAAAGGCACCATAATCCACCTGACGTTGCAACAGTGCAATGTTCTTGAATTTACACCTTTTTTTCCAGTGTGTACCTTTATTAATCTCATAGCTTAAGAGGAGGTGATGCAAAATCATTTTAAAAAGTATGTTCTCCAGGTGCTGCATGCATTAATCTTTCCATTAATACCTCTCCTGTACAATATTTTGACGATTACTGCCGTTTAGTAAACAGATTAGGACAATGCAGTTACCTGAGGACCTTGTTTAATAATTTAGGCAAATTAGGGGTTAGAAATTTTTTTTTTTTTTAATTGCTACATTCAATGGCTAGAGCAACAAGCACCTGCCACTCCTGGTTCCTAAAGTAGGAGTTTCTTGTACAGTCTCATTTTCCCCAAGGAAAAAAAAAAAAAAAAAAAAGAAAAAAAAAGAAAAAAAAAAGAAAATAAGAAAAGGAAAGAAAAAGAAAGAAAGGAAAAAAAAAGGGGGGGGGGGGGGGGAGAAAAAGAGCCCAACTGCGTGTATATATAATGATTAGAGAGACACATTTCAATTCGTGGCTGGCAGTTTAGGGTTAAGGTATGATTCCAGGTGAGGGAAGCCAATGAGAGTACGCCCGGTTGATGTGTCTGACATCATCCTGCACGGGAGCACCCAGCCCGGCCGGGGCAGCTCCCAGCCGCCGCGCCAGCGCCGCCGTGATGGATGCTCCCAGCTCTCCCAATTATCTCGCTTTTGTGTGAGGCCCAAGGATCGCGCACGCTGCCGGCTCGCACACAGCGCGGCTGGCTCCAGCTGAAGCAATTCTTGTCCCTGCGTCTGGTAAGGGTCTGGTCCGGGTTGCCTTCTCTTTCAGAATAAAGGTGATGCGCCTAACCTGCGAGGGGAATTGCTTTCATAGTTCGGATGCGTATACGGCTATAATATGCAAAGAGTAGCTTTCGCTGGCGAAAAAGGAGATCCTTTCGAAAGGGGATGTTTTAAAGGAAAAACAAGTCTGTGTCTGGCAAACTCTACTTTACAATAGGGAAATGCATAGCCTGCATGTTTATGCTGCTCCTCAGGTGAACTAAAGAGTTATTAGGCTGACAAGACCACTGCACAGAACAATAATTTAATAGCTGTATTTTTCCTTTCTTTTCCTTTAACAGCTATATTTTCCCTTTGAAATCTAGCTTTTGTTGATGAACAAAGAAATGGGGAGATTTAAGATGAGGGAATTTGATGTTGTACCAACTTTAAAAAATGTTCTGGAATACTTTTGCAGATATATTTCAAAACCCATGGAGATTAATACCTAGATGTTCAAGTTTCCAGTTCTGGAATTAGTTATAGTTACTTTGTTCTGCTAATTTCCATAATTTAAAGCGATAAGAAACTGAGTCATAGATTAAAAGTGTTCAATGTGCAATATACTGGTAGCAAACCACCCAATGTACGTCTTTTGTTTGTATGTTTTTTCCCCTTTACATTCTGTAGCTCATATTAAAAAATGTCTCATTCTGTAGCTATATGAGTGTATACATAGAGGCTGAAGAAGTGTTTGTACCTTTTACACTGTTAACAGTTTTGTGGTTTGCACAGAGGGAAGAGGGAGAGGGGAAGGATTCTGCCTGTGTAACTTCCTAATTTTGCAACAGCATAAGTACATTTAAAGCTTCTGAACTGATGTGGATTTAAGAGATTAGAAGTGACGCTGACATTGACAAATCAGATGCAATAAAGGATTTAATTGACTGAAGGAGTTCAGGGGCTACTGTATGAAGAATCCAATAACCAGTTTAACTAGTCAAGTACTGTACCTGATCAGAAATAGTAAACAGCAGGCTCCAGTTAATTTAAAAGCTTAATGACATTTATTTTATAGTGATTAGAATTCACTAAATACCTAGGCCACTTAAGAACTCTCTGCATTTATTTCAGTAATCCATGATTACACAATACAAAGTTTTAAATAATGACATATGCAGTGAGTATTACAAGTGTTCATAAAATTGAGATATATTGTCATTCAATCTAGCTATGACTAGGTCTGCTCTAATCACTATCAGAAGAATAATAGTTATTTTCAGCTCAAAACCCACTTAACACAGTAGGGTTTCTCAGCTGTATTATACTTTTGTACTTTTTACTAGTCCAGTCCTGTCTATGCAGCTCCTGGCGTTTACCATTGTTAATTCTGCTCTGGATACTAATGTGCCCAAACAATCCTAAACTTCAATTAAATGCCGTACGTATAATATGGATGGGGTTAGAACAATGTATTTTTGTAAAGGTGAAACCTTCATTATGGCTTGTTGCCTTTTCGCTAGCAGAAGGTAGATATTCCAGTTCAAAGCTGAGATGACCATGGCCTGTAAGGGCGAGGAGTATTTGACATTTTACTACTTTACTCTTCTTGCTTAGATCATTATCAAACTTAACTGAAAATTATTTTGCAGTTATGTCTTTAAATTCTTTTTTTTTAATTAAAAGGTAAAAGTTTGAACTTTTCCCTCAGTTTTACTTATCTACACATTGCATAGGTCCATGTCATTTATCAATGCTTCATTACTAGGCTTCATGTCAGATCTCACAATATTTCTGTTCCTACTCAGATTAGCCAAAATTCGCATATGAACAAATTATCTGTTATTTCTGCTGAAATACAGGATGATGGATATAATGTAGATTTAATGCTGATTTGCTACATACTCACAATGCTCTGTTTCAAAGCATTCAAAGACTGTTTTTAATATATGTGTTCTTTTAAGTACTAATGTACATTGCTTTATTAGATAGTAATCATGGACCTAGGCAAGCCAGGGAGACTTAATGATATGGTAATCCAAACAGATAGCAATCAACTTCTTATAGGAAATGAGACTTTCTAGTTTGGTCTAATCTTTCAAAAGGAAGAGAAATCATTTCTGGGAGCCCATTTTACAGGAAAAATTTGGTGGGTTTTTTGCTTACTTTCAATCAGAAACAGTGTTTAGCTTAAAAAAAAAAATTGTAGAAAACCATATTTCTTGGATAAAAATAGTGTTGCAACCTTTGTTTTTTTAAATAATAAAAATAAAATAATAATGATAATGCTAGCACAGAGACTGCACAGCAGGTTGACCATTGGTCTGGGAAGAGTCCTTCTTATCCTGTGCTTGAATGACAGATTATGCCCACAGAGCATACTCTGCAAAGTCCATGTTCCATCAATGGCCCACTGTATTAAATGAAGAATTAGCATTAGGTGGCTTGACTGTAAGAACAGGTCATTTTGTTTGTCTGATTTTCTATGAATGAGTCAACTCATACATTTCCACAATGACATCAGGTAACAACCCCTATAATGAAGATTTGAGTCATTCCTCCTACACAAGATACTCACTTCTCTTTCAGATAATTTTGAGTGAAGTGACAAAAGAGGATTTTTTCTGATAAGAATTCAATGCATTTAATATTTCTTAAAGAAAATAAAGGTGTCAGCTAAGCAGAAATATGATAATTACATCAGTTGCTGAAAAAGTATCCATATCACCAGCAGTAAAAACATGAACTAAAAGTAATTCTTCTTCCTCTACAACTGGCAAAGGAAAATTATCCTTAGAAAATACAAATTAAAGTAAGATTGTAATAGCATATTTTCTTCTGTATCCAGTTTACAATAAGTACAGGAGACAGAGGAATTCCTTCATGCTCCAAGCTTTGGTCCAAGGGTCAGGTTTTTGGATTATCTAGGATAGATTACAAGGAGGCTTCTCTAGGAACTTCCAAATTATAAAAACAGCCACAAAACCTTGTGCTGCTACCATCCTCCTTGTCCATCACTGAAGTTCTTTATGTTTGAGGGTGCCAGAGAAGATGACTTGAGAGTCCATCCTGTTCTATTTTTTCTCTCCTTATATTCCATTACCCAAGCCAAAAAAAAATTCCTGTATACCTATATAATTATGAGGAGATTTTTTTCTTTTTTTTTTCCTTTTTCATTTCTCTGTTACTAAAGTCTAAGGGAACAGAGATTACAAAAAGTATTTCTAATGTGGGAGATGTGAGATGTGGATCTGCATCTATCCCTCCAAGTCATTGTTTTCCTTTGGAAAGAAATCCAGGTGTACAGACATGGAGAGCACACCTTGGATGTACCCCAATAGGAGACCTGTCTGGATGATTAAAGGACCAGAAATTTAGATCACACATCTGTCACATAGTACAGACACTGACAACCGTTTTGTTTTCTGGTTTGTTTTCTGTTATCTATTTTGTTCTGCTTTGTTTTGTTTTGAATCTTAAATGAAGTCCAATGGATATCCTGCAACACAATAAAGATTGTACTAAAAGAAGATCATGGTCAAGGACTTACAACTCAGATTTTATGGTAGTTTTGCAACCTCAGTTTAGATCTTTTGCCTACATATAGCACGGTGCTTTTTCTTTCCCTAATTGTATATTTTCACATAGGAGTGTGACACTGTGAGTGCATAGAGTCAATCCTACGTAGTTCAGTAAGGGTGATATCAATTTCAGCTAATTTCAGTCAGGAAGGTTCCTCTTATAATCTGTGGAGAGAAAGAAGCATCTCCAATAAAAGGATTCATCTCATCCTTAAGGTAATTGTTTCAGATAGATAGGCTGAATCACTCTCTGGAGGGGTCAGATTCAGTCCGTATAGACAACCTACCTGAATACTTTCAATTATGTGTCTAACTTCTGAACTTTTAAATATGGTCTGATTAAGATCTTTAAGATTTCTGAGTAGCAGTGAATTGCACCAGTAGCATAAATAATAAATAAACAAATAATTATGCCCATTATTTGCTGCACATAGGAGTCACAGTTATCTATTTTCATAATAGATGGACCCTGGACTTCATCTCTGCTGCAGCAGGGGTGTTGACCAGAGCACTTGGCCCAAAACTCTGAGGTTCCACAGGTATTCGCTGGCAGTCAGGAAACGTAAAGGTTTGGGAAATGTAGATCCATGGCTGGCAATAGGGGGAAGCATGCTCCATCTTTTACAGTCATTCAAGCATTACCTCCCATGCTTAAAACTCTTCTTGTTCCTATTAGTGACCATTTGTTTACCTGCTCCCATAATCATTGGAGAGTCCAGCTATTGCTCATATACCCTGCATATTTTCAAGGTATTGCAACTTGGCTAAATTTCATTGGATTTTTCTCCCTAAAAGACAGAGATAGCACACACATTGTTCCTCCTGCCATTCTTTAAGTCCCTGCACTAACATTAGGGACTCCTCAGACATTCAATCTATTGAGCATGGAGAAAAAAATGTCATTTGCCTAGTCTCATTCTTTGACAACAGCATCAGGTGTCTAGTAGCTATAATTTCAGGACAAATGGTCAGTGTCCATAATGTCCAAAATTCCAAAATAAACAGGAATTTTTAAACAGGTACATCGGGCAGTCAGCCTGTCCTTCCGCCTGTCAGTCCATCCCTTTGGATCAGACTCTATGTAGGAGTTCTTAAGCAATATTCTTCATAGTATGCTAGTTTAGTCTGCCCCTATGCATAAAACAGCCTAGAGAATTTAATCCAGCAAATTCTTCATCAGGCCCACGATTTTGGTTGAAACAGTTTGTTGCAGTTTAAAAATACAGACACATAAGAGAGTAAGAATGTATCAAACAAAGTTGTGCTATTTCTTGTAAATCCAGACATGAAGCTGGAAATTACTGGATACAACGTGTTGATATTTTTCTTATTAACTCTCAGAATCAATCTCTTAACAAACTTTAGATTTTAGGATCTCAAATTTCTTAGTGTGTTATGTAATTGAGAAGTGAATGATTATAATGGATAAACAGAAGGTGGAAGTGTACTTTCAACAGAGAAAAATTAGAAAACAATGTGAAAATACTTCTTTCCCCCTATTCCCTGGCTTATAAATTTAGCAATTAAATAAAATATAGTGGTCAAACTTTCAAAGAGTAAGAACACTTACTACTTCCTGAATTAAACATAATCCAAATAATCTATTACAATATGTCATAGAATAATATTACATTATCACTCACAAATGGGAAGTATGGCTTTCATAGTTGCCAAACTGTACTTATCCACATCTGATGGTTCCCATTAATTTTTAACAATCATCCTGTCACCAGACCAGTGAGCTGTAGAAAATACTGTGGAGATGTCACATTCCTTGATGACTGCAGTTAATGCTGCTGCCCCTCTGAATCAGCGTGAAATGTAGACACTTTTATGACTGAATCTGCAATATGGGATTTGATCATGCTATTTATAGTACTGCTAATGGTCTGTAGCACTGACAAGGGGTGTGTTGAAGTCATTCTCTCAGTTACCCTTGTTTTCAGTTGTAAAGGCAGAACAGACATCTGGGTCCTACATATCAGTAACTAGACAGAAAATAACAGCACAAAGAGGTCATGACTTTCACTGGTGAAAGACTTTAATAGGTTTGACTTTTTTTTTTTTTATGTCTGTGAATTTTTGTACCAATATTCTTTCTGAGAAAAGGGGTGAATTGTTTTGTTCTGGTTTCTACAAAGTCAACTGCAGTCACATGGCAAAACAAAAGGAGGCTTAGTGACATCTCAAGAAAGTAAAGTTGAACTAAAGAGGAAGCAGCTGTACACAGGTTTTAAACTATGGGATTCAAGTTACCAGGTGTTACTATGTCAGCAAAATGCAACTTTCAATTTTTATCAAAATATGTTAGAAACATTGCCTAACTTCCAAGAAGGAATGGTCTACTTCCAAGTCCTCATTTTGCTTCCAAACCCAATTCCTAAATTGTGTAGAATCTAGTCTGGTTTGATTTTTGAACCTCAAAAAGATTATGTACTTTGAAAACCAATATTTGGGAAGAATTCTTCTCAAGTTAATAACACTAGAATACTTAGAACATTCCCTGATTTTTCTCCCTCTCTGAAAGCATATCTGAATCTTACCGTGCCCAATATCCCCAAAATTATCAAGAAGCCTATTTAATGCCACTGTCGTCGTGATTGCTGCTGTAACCAATGTGTAAAGAACAGTAGGAATTATAGCATCTTTCTTCATTATTTCATCTTATAATTCTCATAGAATCATGGGGGGAAAAAAACCCAACAGCAACAGCTAAGTATATTAATGATCCCTGGAAACAGTGCTTGATTTCCTATGGGTTTATGTCCCTTAATTAATTAACTTTTTAAGTGATTTATACTAAGATTTCTTGTTATCTCTCCATATGCTTGTAAAATTAAGCCATTCTTCTTCTCGCTGCAGGACTAGCAAGTACTGGCTTGTGCCAACTAGTTAGAATCAAGTACCTTCACTAGCATACCAAGAGAGCTGGTTTTTCTCACTGCCTCTCCTTTCAGTTTTCTCCAACACAGAGTACAGGGAGTAAGAGATGGGTTACTCTGTTCTGCTCTAATTGGCACTAGAGAATTGTCCCCAGGACGTCCAACTTTGGTGTCTGCTACTACATGCAAAAGTTATTAGGTGGGGATGAAGAGTAAGCCTATTTTCTCAAGAAAAAAACCCAGTGGGATTGTGTTTAAATGTATGAACACTAGAACTGTATTGCTAGAGCTCTGAGAACTTTTATCAGCTGAGGATTTCACTGGAGAAAGGATCTGTCCTCTTCCATGGGGGTGCTGGGAAGGAGCTGGAAATTTGCAGGTTTTATAACAGCAGTATAGAATGAACCACAGAGGTGATACATTTCATGGACACTGTGTAAGGAGGACACAGTCTGTAAAATATTTCTAGAAACACACTAAGCATTTCATATGCAATTGTAGCTCTAGTATATCTTACAAAATTTTACAGTTAGTTTTTCCTGTGTACTAATTTAGCTTGCATGAATATGATTTAGTAAGACATTGAAGTATAGTCTCTATCAAATAATATTCTATGGGTACTCAGAATTTACTCAGAACAGTAATTCACTGAAATCTTTCCAGAACACGTAAAACTTCCGAAAGCTGTAGTTCTCTAGAAAGATTTCTTTGTTTGGTTTAACCAAAAATTTCTAAAAGGTAAGTGTTTCGTTCCCAGTTGGGTAATTGTTTCTTCCTGGATTCTGACAGAGACCTTTAGGTTGCTTCTAAATTAGAAGTAGACAAGAGAGTAAGCAGACCCAAATCCTCAGTGGGCTTGTTAACTTCCTTCCTGTGACAGAGAGAGGAGGTATCAGTTTCTTGCACACTTACAATGAATTCCCTCCTGGGCCTCGCAGTGTTTCACAATGGCACTGCAGTAGGCTCTCTGAGCTCCAGGAGAGCTACACTAAAAGAAATGGTTAGACTGACTTTGCCAGGAGTTTCAGAAATTCAAGAATCACAAAGGACTGTGACAGACAATTATAATATTATTGATATGAAGAACCGTACTTAATCATACGGATAATAGGAGATAATTGACTAGGTCCCACCTGCTGCATGCCTCCAGATGCATTGAGAGACTAAAAAGCTGTGTGTTTGCACTAGAATGGCACTTTCTTTCAGGACTGCCTTACTCATTTTCAGTTATTTGGTTGCATTAGCAGCTTACTTTTAATGTGGCTTTTTTTTGGTTTTGGTCACACAGACTACACTCTACAGTACATTCCAGGGACCATACTGGATTTGAAGTAAAACCTTTAATCACCTCCATTCCTGTATTAAAAAGATGACCAGAATCTTGAAATTAAATTGTACATTAAACTTTCGAGTTCTAGGCAATCCTCAGTCTGAAGGAGTTGAAACCTATGGTGTTTTCTTTACAGGATAGTATCATAAACGCCAACCAGCAGACACAGAGGGAGACAGGGCTCTTCCCACCCAGGGAGTTGAATCTGGGACACTGTGCAACCACAGGAATACAGGAATATAGGCATGATGACTATGTAGGAAATCAAGTAACATTGTAGTTTTGTAGTACTCAGATGAATGACAAATGCTGGCTTATTTTTTAATTTTATCCAGTGACTGTTTAATACAAAATATACAGAGAATTCAGAGAGTTGGCTGCAGAACCAGGGCAATTATGTTCCAAAGAACACATTGCAGAGCAGATGCATTCCCTGGTGCACACCATAGGCTTTGTGTGTGCATCCTAACCATGTTCTCTTTTCACTTGGGGATGAGAACCCCAGAACTCTGCATCCCCCATTCCCCTCTGAAGGAAAGACCAGGTGCCACTGTGCACTCCAATAGCTATTCTGATCTGGGTGACTGGGAACTAGGACACTGATGCAAAGCACAGGCTGTATCCACCCCACAGGTAGACATGGTGCTGTTTGTAGACAGCCTGATGTGGGTCTGTGCTCACCATATAAATGTCCTTGGAAGTCGCTCAAAGACACTTAACTAATACAGGTAAGGCATCTAACACAGGTAATCATCATTGCTCACTAATCACCTGTATCTTATGTGGTCTAATACTTAAACTTACTACCTAAAATAAGCAGTCTGATCTTGACCTTATACTCTATGAGAAATGTTACTCGGAGAACATATTAATCCTCCTCATTCTTGTAATGTTTTGATGCCAATTTTAAAGTCTTTGCTTAAATCACAAAAATATGTTTTTAATAGTATATTTGGCACCAAGTTCTCCTACACTATTCTGTCTTCCCTACCTGTATGTCCACTTTACTACTCCTTAGATCTTAAAATCAATGAATAAAGTTATATTATGAAGGACAGAGTAAATTAAGACAGTCTGAAGATATTTGGTGTGGTGTCTTTCCCTTGGTAAAAACTTGTGATTACACTAATCATCTGCAGACTGGGACAGGGACAAGCTTTTGGCACACTGGAAAGACCATTAGTTCTCATACATTTCCTTAACTGACTGTTGTCAGAGAAAAGCCTGTAAGTCCTAGCTAAATGCAAAGATGTCCTAAAAGATATTTGTCTCTTCAGAAAGAGAAATTGGCTGGGGATATACTAATGGGAATGCTTTCTAAAGTGATCATATTTCTCTGTAGTCAGGTTTTTGGGTACAAACAAATTGGTGCCTCATGTATGAAGAAAAAAATAACTTTCCTTTTGCTTCACCTGACTTCACCTTTTTTGAAGTTATAGACTATGAAAGGTAACATCCTGTGTCTGTGATAAAAAACCACTTTTGCCCTCTGACTCATGTTGCTCTGGCCAATGTCAGTGCACACATTTCCTTGAATATCTGTGGCCTTGCACTCTTGTGGCCAAATTTTGTCAGTTTAGAATCTCAGATTCTTGAGAATTATAGAGCTCAAATTGACTTTTTAAACTCCTCATTGATTTCCTGTAGAGGTTTTGTATTGACTAAAAACCTATTTCCAGCTCAGAAAGCCAACTGTATCCTGGGTTGCATAAAAAGAGGTGTGGCTAGCAGGTCAAGGGAGGTGATTCTGCCTCTCTACTCCTCTCTGGTGAGACCCTACCTTGAGTACTGCATCCAACTCTGGGGTCCCCAGAACAAGGAAGACATGGACCTGTTAGAGCAGGACCAGAGGAGGGCCACTAGAATGATCAGAGGGCTGGAACACCCTGGAAGACAAGCTGGGAGAGTTGGGGTTGTTTAGCCTGGAGAAGAAAAGCCTTAAGGGAGACATTATTGCAGCCTTTCAATACTTAAAGAGGGCTTATGAGAAAGATGGAGAGGCCTTTTTACCAAGGCCTGTAGTGATAAGACATGGCATAACATTTTTAAACTGAAAGAGAGTAGATTTAGATTGGACATAAGGAAGAAATTCTTTGTTAAGGGTGGTGAGACACTGAAACAGGTTGCTCCAAGAAGCTGTGCATGCCCCATATCCCTGGAAACTTTCAAGGCCAGGTTGGATGGGGCTTTGACCAACCTGATCTATTGAAAGATGTCTCTGCCCATGGCAAGGGGTTTGGACTACATGATCCTTAAAAGGTCCCTTCCAACCCCAACAACTCTATGATTCTATAATTTTATTGAGTGATTCTACTTCCATCAGTGAAAGCCTGTTGGATTAAGGAGATATACTCTGAGATTAATAGTTTTAAAATGACATCTTTTAATGAGCCATCACAAACACACATGCAAATTTAAAAAATGTAATGGCTCTTCCACTCATGCCACAGTATTAACAAATTATTGGAAGTATTTCTGCAAGATATTAAATTGATTACAAAGTGGGGTTTACAATGTTTACCTAAAATATCAGCATTGCAGGAAGGACTGTGAGGAGATTCTCAGCACTGGTGAGACCACAGCTGGAGTACTGGGTCCAGTTCTGGGCTCCTCAGTACAAGAGAGACATGGACATACTGGGGAGAGTCCAACAAGGGGGCCACAAGAATGATTAAAGGACTGGAACATCTCTCCTTTGAGGAAAAGCTGAGAGAGCTGGGACTGTTCGCCCTGGAGAAGAGAAAGCTCAGGGGGGTTCTGGACAGACATCTGCTTCATTCAGTACTTGCGCTCTGAGCAGCACCGTGTAAGCCAAACCTTCGTCTTGCACAATGGCTGACTGCAAATCATTCACCCCAGCACTTCTAAATTTACAGTTCACCTACCCTTTTTTCATTTTCTTCACGTTTTCTAAACTCTCACTACTCTGTAATAGTAGTCGACCATTGAAAATGCAGAAAACAATAAAAAAGAAAATTACAATATCTAGTAAAATATAGTTTATTTTCTTAACTGCAACTCAATTTAAACATTAATGACACACTGTAAATACAATATTGTATGGTTTATAATATAGAGATATTATGAATATAAGACCTTGATAGAACTTGCTGAAAGGAAAATAAAGACTATGCTGTTACTGTTGCTTATTTTTTCATTCTGATTTGATTTGGTAAAGATTAGTAAGGTAATTCAAGTAGCCTTGGAAGAGTTTTGTTGATGTTGCTTTCCAGTTCAGTGGTAGATCACACGTGGTCCAATAAGCATCAACTTTAGTAATATAGATACGTATTTTAGTAGCACTGCACTGTCTACTTTTGAAGCAGCAAGATTTGATAGGATTTATGAGATATTAGATGAAATCTTATGATTGATTTCCAATTTCATCCCAAGTATCATTACAGTATAGCTTCAGGTTTACAAAAATAATTTCTTCATCTGAAAATATCACCTATATAATGCCAATTTTTGTGCTAATGTTGATTTCCAACTGTGTAAAGCAGAAATGTGGGTAAATTCAATTTAACATGCCCAGAGGCACAGACTTACATACTCCTTTCTAAAACTAATCAGTTATTCATTCATGAATCTCATTTTCCTCAGTCATCTCTACATACTTTACACTTCAACATTTACACTGTCTTACCTTTTGAAAGTCAGTGTTCAGTTATGAACAGTGAAAAACATTTAATTGATATCTAAGATACTCCAAATAAGCTATTTGTAGTTCATTTACCCCCTTAAAAAACACTTATGTTTTCCAAAGACAATAAGTATTACTTGGTTACATTTTGTGACAAATGCCTGCTCCCTTCCCCACCTCCTAATAGTTTCTGAATATTTTACCTAGTTTAATAGAGAAAGCCAAAGTTTAGATAACAACACTTCAAGTTTTGTGAAAACTAATTGCAGGAGACAGAGACTCTGAAAGAAAGGCAGGAAAATCTCCATCATTGTACATTGTCTGGCAGAAGCCAACTGCCCAATTAGCACATGCAGACTGGCTGGTAAGATGCTGTGCCTAAAGCTTCAACCTGTCTCATGGCTAGCAATGATGTCACAAGTGTCCATTTCATGTGGAGATGACTTAGGAAAGAAAAGATACACATCTATAGGAAAGTTCCTTCATCCGTTCTGTGCAGAGAACAATTTTTTCCTGCTAAGCATTGCAGTGAGAATAGAACTTTTCCCCTGTGCTGACAGGTTTCCACTAATCTGTGATTAGCCTGAGCATATTTCTTTTCACTTGCGTTTCTTGACCAATGTTTGAATACTGTCCTTTCTTTCTGACTTTGCCCTTTACCACTTAATCTCTTACTCAGTCATATTTGTCCATAATCCTTCTCTCCTGTCTGGTGATTATGTCTTTAAGTTATTCCAGTGTTTCTTAGCCTGCAGTATGTTGACCACAGGTGGTTCACAGGTGCCAGAAAGTGGTATATGAGATGCCAAGTTCTCTTTTAATCAGGCACATTCACACACACAGATTCAAGTAAAGAAAAAGCCCAGAGATTTTAAACCTAGTTGCCAGTGTGCATTGTGTGTCATTTGTTGGTTTTTGTTTTATCCATGTAGAATTCCCTTTGAGGATCCCATTTAACCTGCAGTTACAGACACTATTTTATCTCATGTGCCAGTACAGTTTTTCAGTGCACTAAATAAACATAATCTGTACTCATAGTTAGAACCTAGAGCATTCAGGGTGAGTTTCTAATACTCCCTCTATGTTCCACCTACAAAAAATGTAATATAACACACACTCACCCATGGATCCTGGTCCTATGTTTTAAACTGCTAGGGCTCAAGTTTTAATATTTGGATTGAAATTCTTCAATGAGATCTGTTCCATCTGATCTTTTTTTTATTTTAGTACTTTACTTCCGTTGCATTATGGCCTTCGCAGACTAAGAGAAATCAGGTATGTCTATGCAGTACTGTTCCTGCTATGCTACAAGGTAAGCAAAAGCCATGTGGCTTTCTTAGTACTGGGTAATAATTTCTGCCATAAGGTAGTTATAACAGTCAAGATGTAACCAGCCCAATGTGGTCATTTGGGTTTTGGGTTCAGCTGGTCCTCATCCTGCTCTCTTGCAATACTGCAAGCAGAACAAGCTCGTGTCTTCTTGCAGTGCAACCTGTTAGAGAAAATGTTCAAAGTAGTAGATAACAGAGCAGTATCTTCAAGAACATGTGTTCTTCAGATTCTTATATAAACTTTCCTTGTATTCCTGATTAATCTGGTTTGTTGGCAATTCCTTTTGTCATTTTATTATTATTTAGTAAACATATGCTGGTTTGAGTGGGTTTTCTCTTGTAGTTTGTAATTGTTGAGGTGTTATATATTGATAACATTGATTAATGCATTTTGTATAGTTTAAAAAGAGAATGACAAAATTTTGTCTGTAATATGCTCAAAATTGTACCGTGTCCATTTCCAAATGAATGTTTGGTGTACAGCTTAATCTTTTAATCAATTACTGAAAGTTTATCAACAAAATAATCATTGCTGTGAACTTTATTCAGAGATATTGCATGTGAAATTCATACTTGCTCTAAAAAAACATGCTTTACATGATCCATGATAATGCTCTTACAACTGGAAATTACTGCATTTAGAGAATACACAAAATATGGTACATAATCCTGAGCTTCTTATTCTCTTTAAAGTAATATTTTTATTTGAAAAGAAATGAAATTAAATATTATAAATATGTGTATATTGCTCTAAGACAAGAACTAAAAAACTACATCATTTCAGAAAAACGTTTGGTCTACAAAGACAATGGATAAAGCAACCTGAGTCAGTGACACTCAGGTGTTTGGAGTGAAGCTCTGCCTCATTGACAGACTCCAAAAAAAGAGTGTGATCCTATTCAGACAAGTGCCAGATAATCTGTATGTATTTTTAGTTGGTTTTATTGTTTTGTAGACCTGAGGTTTGTTTTTTCTTTTCTGAAATTAATACTCTTATTTTCAAATTACACACCTTCTTTTCCACAAGTGTATGAAGACATAGATTTTTGTCAATTAAAAGATTCTTATCGTACTTTTTTTGTGACCTGGTTAAAGGTACTGGGAAAGCAAGGAATCTCTGCTTCTAAACTGATTCTATTGTTATGTGTTTTTTCTATACATGTTAATATATTGTCATGAGATATAATTATTGCTATCTGTCCAGATAATTATATAATTTACATTATCCTTGCCAATAAGATATAACCTAAGTATGCAGAAAGGAGAGATGAGTGCAGTAAATAGATAGACAGACTTAAGAGATTTATTTACTTTTTCTTTATGAGTGGGTCTTTCATTTATGAGCAGGTTGTAGGGTGCAAAATTATGTAATGCACTGTAAAATGAAAGGGAAACTCTTCACAGAAGGGCTGAAATCTTGAATTTTTTAGGATAAAATATGTCATGCCAGATCCAACAGCCCAAGAGAGGTGAGTCTGCTGCTGCTCCATGTGTTATCTCTCAGCTTAGCAATGATTTTCTCTGTAAAACTGAACCAAGGTAGTTCAGCCATGCTGCATTAAACTAATCCTTGGATCTCAGGCAGCTGAACAACTGGGAGGCAGATTACAGGTTTTCACTGGGTGCAAGGCTAGGTGACCACAACCATACTTACAAAATAGGGAATTATGAAATTCTTAATTAATAAATTCAGCTTCTTAGTAGATTAAAAAACTGCTGAGGAACGGCAGATAGTGGAGTTGCAGCAGCACCATAAAATCAGTGCATGAAGCCAAATCCCCAGCACAAAACCCAAGACCCTGACCAAAGCAGTGAACTTAATTTTCAGCATGTGGTATGACAGAGCACTGCTCAAATATGCAATGCGTGTGTTCGGCTAGGGACAGGGTTACTCCTTTCATCTTCTAAAGGAAAAGATAGGTTCATATAGCTACTGCTCAAGGGACCAGGAAATTCGTGTAGCATGGTTTCAAGCTCATTGAAGTACTCTTAAGTTGCCTTTTAACCACATATCAAACATATCACTATATATTGAAATTTTAGTCCAATAATTATAAACAATCATGAAAGAGGGAAAGCTCAGGCCTACAGATTTTTTCATGTAATGGTTACAAAGTTTGAAGTCTAGAACAGCTCCTCAAAACATTTTACCAGTATTAACGAAGATAATTTTACTGACTGCCAGGTTAGCTCAGTTGGTTAGCACATGGTGCTAATAACGCCAAGTTCACAGGTTCAATCCCTGCTCACTGCAGGGGGGTTGGGCTCGATGATCTCTCAAGATCCCTTCCAACCCAAAGCATTCTATGATTCTATGATTCTATGATTGAGAATGCTACCACAAACTGAAAAATAAAAGGTTAATGTAGAATGAGTGGACAGATGAAGCATATGGTAGACATTGGTAGTTAAATTAGCATATTTTACCTTTGTTTAGGATAAGGAGATTAGTTGTATCAGAGGTACGTGTGACAAAAGAATAGTTTTTTTGGGTGCTGTGTCTCTTCTACAACCTGCACTGTTTTGGCAAGATGCCACCAGCAGGTCCAGGGAGGTGAACCTTCCCCTCACTTCGGCATTTGTGAGACCTCATTTAGAGGACTGTGATCAGTTTTGGCATCCCCAGTACCAGAGCAGAGCAAGTCCAGCAGAAGGTCACGGAGATGGTGAGAGGACTGGAGCACCTGGTGTACAAGGCTGAGAGCTGCGACTGCTCAGCCTAAAGAAAGGAAGTTTCAGGGGAGGCCGTACTGCTACCTGATCTGCTACACGACGGGGCCAGACATCTCCCAGAGGGCTACAATGAAGGGGTGAGAGGAAGCAATGGGGACAAGCTGGAAGATGGGGAATGCCAACTAGGCGCAAGGAGAAAATATCATGAGGGTGATCGCACGCTGGGAGAGGTTGCCAGGAGGGATTGTGGAGTCTCCATCCTTGCAGGTATTCAAAACTCAGCTGGTCATGGCTGTGAGCAACTTCCTCTAGTTGACACTTCCTTTAGCAAGGTGTTGGACTAAATGACTGCTAGAAGACCCTTACAACCTATATAATTCTATGATTCTTTGATTCTAACTTCATAGCCGCTTTACATTCATATATGTTCATTTGTACTCATGCATGTATAAGAGTCTATAAATCTACAATTCTCCTGTTCTTCATTGTCTAAACAAAGTTCTGGCATCTAAGCTCTATTCACGAAACTTAAAAGAAACTTTGGATATAGCAGTCACCCACCCAAAATTTGTGGGAATGCCAGAAGATGACAGTGCAGGCCCTTTCTTGCTGCTGTTCCAAGCATACTTCTGCAGGCAGTCATAGGTGCTTCATGGTACAAAGAATAGTTGTACACATTTTACATAAATGAATGCTACCTGTAATTCATATGTTGTAATATTTGTAACAGGACGGTATGGAACAAAACACTCCCCCTGCCCTGATATATATTTTCTTTATCCTCACCTTTTACTGGCAATAAACCTCTGTTCTGAATGTTAGTAAAATATGCAATCAGTCACCCTTCAACTTACTGCAAATTCCTTGAATTTGAAAAAGTAAATATGATTTTTTTTTGTTCTAGAATATCTGCATATAATGTTATTTTTCTTGTCATCCTTTATTTTTTTACTGCTAACTGTAGACAGGTTCTGACCAGGTTGATATCCTAGTCCTGGCAAATGGCAGGACAATGGCAAAACAAATTATGTTTAAAGCTAGTGCCAAATTCTGTCTAGATGCAATAATTAGAGATAATGATTTCTGTGAATTTCACAGGATAAGGACAAAATGTTATACTGCATTAATATGTGATAATGCTATTGCTGTCTTGGGACAGTGATGAAATGAAGTATGGTTGTTATTCTAAACACAGTCAGTCTGTAACTAAAGAAGTTTCTTCATTGATTAGATAAGATGAAAGTTTTTGCTTTCTTAAACTTTAACCTCTGTATCATGGCTAGTAGTATACAGCTGCCTTGATTTGATAATGGAATTTTAAACTCATCTCTAACTCATGAGGGATTGAAAAACCTGTTTCAGGAAATCTCAAGCCTCTCAAAATTCATTGCTATGACATTTCCCAGTTGGACTGAACTTTAAGACGTTTGTAACACATTGTAAATAGTGAAAGGAAGCCTGATCTCCTGCACTCTAGAGTGACTCTTAAAATTAATGAAGCTGAAAATTTTGTGAGCAAGAACATAATTTGTCCATGTGTCCCAATGAATATGAACTGTAAACTTTTTTTCTTTTGAAGTTTTAGGGGCTGAGATATGAATAAAATATGTGCAAGCAAAGAAATGGAATACACTTATATTTTTTAAACATAATATAAAACTGAGTTTTTCTTTTCTGACTCCTGAATGTTAAATTCATTATGTCAGCCAAATGAAGACAGAATATGTATTCAATCAATGTCAAAATATGACACTATAAACTGTCTTTATTTGAATAACAAAATTTCATCTGCTTATCACCACAAGATGAAAATAAAACACAGAATTCAGCAGCTGAAGCCAAATTCTACTCCCATTGGAAATGAACTTCAGCACATATTAAAGGATTTTTTTTTTCTGTACATAGCACTTTTTGTATATACTAGAGAAGTTCAAGAACATCTTTCTCTGACCTTTTTCATAGATTAAATGCAGTGAAATAAATTGTGTTATACAGGATATTGACTGCAAGTTGAAATTCTTGCATCAATGAATTTTCCATTTAGTAGTATAGTCTACTTTCTTACTGAAGTTGTAACTAGTGCATTTCTGTTATATTTCTGACTCTGAGTGCTGCAAACATTTTTGAGATTAATAATAAATTAAATATTTATGGGATGGACGATATCCTAGTGCAAATATTATAGATTATGTGGATGGTAAGGACATTCTCCTAAGGAACTTCTAATTTAGAGTGTCATTTTGCAAGAAAATTAAATTCAGGTATATCAGTTAGAGGTTTTCCTTGAATGAGAAATGCAGAAATGATTGCCTATACAGCTCATATAGTTAGTACCTCATTAACTAACATATTTCCATTGACTTAAATTAAATTGCAGGAGTTGGACTGTTCAATTTGTATTATCTATCAAGTTACTTAATACAGAATTGGATTGGAGTGTAGGAATCTTTCATGAGCTTCTTTCCCTCTGCTGAGCGTGCATCACTTTAGTATCTGCTTTAGTTTCCATATGTTCTTACTGTCAGATGCAGCATACGAAAAAGAAGAAAGCCTCAGAAATGCCTAATGAGACTATGCTCTTTCACGGTCTACACGTACATATAGAAGAACCTTTTTTTCCACCTAACTCAACAATACAACTAATCTTAGGATAAGTTTGTTGTTCTGTTGCTAGGTGACAAAAATAGACATTAGCTGTTTTGGAAACATGGACATATTCATCTAATATCTGACAAACAGCAGAGAATGAATTTCTAGTGTGGAGGCTTGATCCTGTGCAGAACTAACATTTCAGATGATAATGACTTCCCTAACCTCATCTTTTTCTTTTAAGACATAAATATACATAGCTGGAGGATAAAAATAATACAGTAATTAATACTGTAAAGAACTATATAAAATTAAAAATTATCCTTAATAGTTTGAAAACCACAAGTAATGCATTGAATTCATTAAATCTAAAATGCATATCCAGAAGTCTTACTTTGTTTGTCTCCAAAAAAAAACAAAAAACAAAAACATTCAAGGAATGAATATGTGAGTGGCCTGTTGTAATAAAAGCACAACTGATATTGTTGCAACTCTATGAAAGAAGTGACAGCTTGGATCGGAATACGATTGGTTTTGCCTTAAAAATTTCTTCTGATGTGTTTCTCAATCTTACCCCATAACCGGAAGAGGAGAACAGTTTAATTGAATGGATCAGAAGAGGTCTCGGATTCTGTAGCCTCACTATCCTGTGTAGGGCCGCATTAATGAAGACTTTGGTAGGGGGGAGGAAGGAAGAAAGAACCTTCATTCTATCTTTTGAGACAGAAAAATGTCACAGTTATTTGACTTGAGAATTTTGGAAACTGGTTTTCAGAGTGTCATCTTTACAGAACCATATCTGCAATAAAACATGATAGGAATGTACTGTTTTCTTTGAATTAAAGCAACTATGTCTTTCATGGGTCCCAACATCAACTTCCAGTAGCAGTGGCCTTACTCAGAAGAGCTGGAGTTTCCATTCTAGTCTTAATTAGTCTTAATAATTGATTATATCATTTGGTAGTTGAGTGAACTTTATGTGTGTCCTACCCAGGACTGACTTTCTTTTTGTGTAAACTGGAGATAATATTCTTGTTTTATGTGAATGTTTCAAGAACTAAATAAATGTCTGAATAGTGTTCTGAAAGGTATAAGAAGAAAGTTCTATATTGTAAATATTGGTATTGCTCTTTGGCAACATTACATATGAATTGACATCATAAAAGTGGGAGGTAAGAGTGTAAGTCTGTCTCTGAAATTCTAGCTAACGTACTTTTGTTTACTTGCTTTTCCTGAATATCCAGAAACCTGGTAATTTTCTGCAGGACACACAGAGCCCAGATTTTCAAACTTGGACTTCAGTTGCAAGGCATTTGTGAATTTAAGATTTACTTTTTCCTAATACTTGTTAGGAAATTGTTTATGAGGTTTTTTTTTTCCTCTTTATAAAAAAAAAAAAGTTGAAATAAAAGAGAGATTTTGATGATCAATTTAGTGGAAAAATTTTATTAAACCAGGTTTTGAATGAGTGCTTCCAAAATGGTTAGACACCAGAGAGGTTATTTGTTTTGAACTTATCCGGCTTGTTGCTAGAGCTTGTGTGAGGGGAATACACCAGCATAGATTTTACCAGAGTGCTCAGTGGTAAATGACTTCTGGTGAAAGCCTCATGCAGTTAATGTGGAGGTGGTGCAGTGGGACTTTCTCTTTATTCTAAATGGATCAGCCAGAGACATTGGAGGGAGCACTGGTTCTTCATGAACAAGTAGAAACCCACCCTTTTAGTCCCTGTTCTTATAAACATTTCTTTGTCTTTTGTGACTTATAAGGTCATCTGTGACTTCTGAGTTCCTACCAGGGTCTTCCAGAGACCACAGAGCGAAGAAATATTATTGCCTTCTTGCATTTTCCTAATATTAAGACAGCAGAGCTCCACTTCAGTGTGATTGCTGTCTTGACTAGCAGACCATGTTGCTATTTTATTATTACCAGAAAACCTCACTCATTCAGACTAATGACTGAGAAATCCATTGCGAGTTACTGAAATATGCAAGCTGGTCAAGCAAACAAGGCTAACCCTCTCTTTCCCAAATACAAAGTGCTCTTAATTCATTGATCTGTAACAAATGACTTTAAACTGATTTTCCTAACTTCAGAAAATGGAATGGGATTGCAGCAGACTGACAATGATTTTTTTTAAAAAACTCTCAGGAGGAGAAGAAACATTGTAAACAGGATGAGTACACGTGCATGAGACTGTGTGTGAATATTTGTTATAAACAGTGCAGCAGTCTCACACACATCATTAAAAATTACAGCACTGTCTTCTAGCTGTAGAATTTGCATTGCTCTGCTGTTATAATTTATTTCTTGTGTTGTGATAGTGCCCAGGAGTCCAGTGATAGACTCCATATTAGCTTTGTTCTCTATTACACAGAACAAAAAGAGACTCTCTGTCCTCATTTATTTCATTATGAATCGATTAACAGGTTTCTACATATTTATAAATGTTTTAATGTAAAAGTAATTTTAATTATTTCTGATTATTACAATATGCTGGTAAGTTAGGGATAAGACATTTTGTTAGAAGTAATGACAATTAACTGTCACTCTATTGCAAAACCTCATGGGAACTAGAAACCAGCAGACATTTTTCAATACTAATTAGAAATGAATCTTCTTTTCCAGTCTCAGAATAAACCACTGATTTTTTGTCACTAGCTCATTTAAAACAGAATCAAAAAGAGAAATTTGTCAGTGCTCTTATTAGTGCATGACTGTTCATCCTCTACTCCAGCACCTGAAAAAAGCAAAACAATAAAACCAGGCAAAGCTGTAGAGAAGGTAGCAAACTAACTCCAACATTTTCATTTAACATACACTTCTTTCTGCGGAGTTAAACCAGGTGGACTCCTTCCCTGCTACAAGGAATGTCTAATGTTTCCAACTACCTTGAGTTCCTCCCATAACTCATTTATATTGCATATAAACAGGATGTTACTCATAAACATCCCTCAAAAGCATCTCTTATGAAAAGCTGTTGTGTTTTGCGTCTTTTTGTTTTTTTCTAACCCTTTTCCATGCCACACATGGGAAAAGGTTTCCTGGGTCAAGAAAATCGTCTTCACTTTAGACTCAGGTAGTTCACAGTTCTGCAGCTGTTGTTTCCTGAGGCTCTAGGTTTAACCTACAGGAACCAGGAGCTGTTACCAGCATTGTTGTCTGTCTGTCAAATTAAGAAACACAGAGTTCCATCCTTCACTTCTGTAAGAAAATGGTCCTTTTGAAACTGAGCTATCTGAGTGCTAAAATATCTGACCTTGTTGAATGAATCTCATCTAAATATTGTATCACGTTTCCTACTAATGATTTTATCTTCATATAAAAGAATTTACAGCAGCACCACTAAAATCCCTGGAGCGCTTTCTACTCACTAAAAATTAAGATAACTATTTATTTACATATATGGTGCATACAATCTTTTGCCTGTCTAAAACAAATCTTTCCAACACTGTCAATGTTATCTTGTACTATTGTCAGAATTATCTCCTGCTGCCATATGTCCATTATCCATAAAGTCCTGGTTTCTGTAGACACATACAAATACATATATATGTGTAAATACACAGATATCTGTACATACTTATGTATATACGTACAAATAAGTGTGATTCTAACTCTGCTTTAAACATTGAAAAAAATATTTTGAAAACATAGTCTAAATTTACTCAAAAAAAAAAAAAAAAAAAGACCATAGACCCATACTATATTACTTTACTGAGTATAGATGGAAAATCAAAGCCAAATATAATTCTAAAGTTGTCCTTAACGCTTTTATTCTTTTTTTTTTTTAAATGAAAATTTTCCTGTTGGGGCTGGGAACTACTTTGGTTTAATAAGATCACAAGAAATGTGAGCATTTTCATGGCCATGTACACTTTCTAATGAACAAAATAATAGAAAATCCAGGCATAAAAGTTTCCTTTTCAAAAAATAAAGTTTAGTAGAATTGACGAACAATATAGATTACTTGCTAAAGGAAGTGTCAACTGGAGGAAGTTGCTCACAGCCATGACCAGCTGAGTTTTGAATACCTGCAAGGATGGAGACTCCACAATCTCTCCTGGCAACATCTCCCAGCGTGTGATCACCCTCATGATATTTTCTCCTTGCGCCTAGTTGGCATTCCCCATCTTCCAGCTTGTCCCCATTGCTTCCTCTCACCCCTTCATTGTAGCCCTCTGGGAGATGTCTGGCCCCGTCGTGTAGCAGATCAGGTAGCAGTACGGCCTCCCCTGAAACTTCCTTTCTTTAGGCTGAGCAGTCACAGCTCTCAGCCTTGTACACCAGGTGCTCCAGTCCTCTCACCATCTCCGTGACCTTCTGCTGGACTTGCTCTGCTCTGGTACTGGGGATGCCAAAACTGATCACAGTCCTCTAAATGAGGTCTCACAAATGCCAAAGCGAGGGGAAGGTTCACCTCCCTGGACCTGCTGGTGGCATCTTGCCAAAACAGCCCAGGCTGCAGGCAGCCACCTTTTCTGCTGCCAAGCTCCCTAGTGGCTCGCCTTCTACTTACCTTCCAGCACATCTTTTTCTGCAAAGATGCCATCCAGCAGCTTTGTAGATAGGTAGATGACAGAAAATTTTGTTTATATATATATATATGTGTGGGTTTGTGTACGTATTTACAGAGGGGTAGAGCTGAAAACATTCTCCCTTTCTGGGAAAATGTGTTTCATGAAATCTGGATCCCCTGTTCTCCAAGCAGAAGTTTCTCAGGTTCTGAATGAACTGAACAACATGATCCTTTTTTGCAACTTAAAATTCAATTTTGTCCTGGTTTCAGCTGGAATAGAGTTAATTTTCTTCGTAGTAGCTGGCATAATGTTGGGTTTTGGATTTAGGATGAGAAGAATGCTGATAACACGCTGATGTTTTAGTGGTTGTTGAGTACTGCTTATGCTAGTCAAGGACTTTTCAGCTTCCCATGCTCTGCCAGGTGCACAAGAAACTGGGAGGGGGCACAGCCAGAATAGTTGATCCAAACTGACCAAAGGGCTATTCCATACCATGTGACGTCATGCTCAGTATATAAACTGGGGGGGGTTGGCTGGGGAGCAGCAATCGCTGCTCGGGAACTGTCTGGGTATCGGTCGGCAGGTGGTGAGCAATTGCATTGTGCATCACTTGCTTTGTATATTATTATTATTATTATCATCATCATTATATTGTTATTATTATAATTACTATTTTACTTTATTTCAATTATTAAACTGTTCTTATCTGAACCCAGGAGTTTTTCTCACTCTTACTCCTCCGATTCTCTCCCCCATCCCATTGGGGTAGGGGGAGTGAGCGAGCAGCTGCATGGTGCTTAGTTGCTGGCTGGGGCTAAACCATGACAAATTTCTTTAAGTTTCTGTCTTTTCCCAGCTTGTCCAAAACACAAGAATCTAAATAGCAAGGGTTTTTTCTGCTTCTTGTCTATTAGAATCAAGAAATTAACTTATATAAAAGACACACTTAAAAGGGACTAGTCATACAAAATTTCCAGACTGAAAATGCATGCCTTAACCGTGAACAAAGACTGCGGTTCTGGATGTTCATCAAAGATTAAATGAACATTCTTTTCTCTACAAACTCTTCCTTTAGTGTATCCATTTGTGCACACATACCAACAAACACACATGCAGAAACCTTATAAGCAAGAATCAGTTATTCATGTAGCAACCTTTATACTTCAGTAAATATGTATATATGCATATATTCAATAAATGCATATATATATATATAAATCACGAGAGTTTATTTTTGTCCAACATAAAATCTGCAGTTTTTAAGAAAATACTAGTTCATTACAAGGAGTCAGTGAAATTTTATGCACTTTTCTAAGTACATTAGAAATCCAAAGGAATAGGTTATGTATTTTTTTAAATTCATTTCATCCTTGGTTACTAACCTTTGTATTCAATTTCCTTTGTTGGTTGAAAATTGTCTTATTAATCCATTATGTCAGAAGTATAATTCCTTCCTGGTTCCTGAACAAATTATTCACAAAGAGAATAAATTAAAATGCTTCTGGGGGAAAGATCTGCTTTATAAGCAACCCAGATACCTAATATATTAGACCTAATTAATAAGGCTATCTAAAGCACTGAAAACTTTAAGTTACATTATTAGATATGCTTTTATTTCTTTTGAGGTGCTCAGTGTAATAGAAGTTCTGGTGTCCTTTAACCACAATGATTGTGTTCACTGTGCAAAAACATCCAAGACAGGAAATAATCTCTTCTGTACTCTAATACCTTCTCCCCACTTCACACATAAATTAAGGAAAAAAAATCGAAGTAGAGGGGTGTGGAGGCAATCATGTGGTACAGGTCTAATTTCCAGTGATGTCTTTTACTACAAATGAGGCAAGAGCGATTACCATGTTCCTTTTCACTTTGTCTCTCTCTCACAGCTGCTAAGTGTGTCTGTGTGGTCCAAGCTTCTGTTAGAGGAGATTCTAACACTATAAGGTGTCAAAGAGGGATGGATAACGTGGCATGGTGATTTATGGTTAATGTTTCTATTATGGGTAAAAAAAAACCCAAACATATTTCTGATCAAGAAAGTAAGATTATTTTAGAATGACACATTTCCCTGACACCATCAGGAATTTATTGATTTTGCTTTCAAGTTTTTAGTTTCTGCTTTCCAGAGCATTCTAAGACATCTGGACATATCTATCACTTAAAATGGGATTGTTTTTGTCTTTCTGACCTGCCATTTCCAAATCACAGACTTGGTCTCCCAAATCTTATGATAGAATCATAGAATGCTTTGGGTTGGAAAGAACCTTTAGAGGCCATCCAGCCCAGCCCCCTGCAGTGAGCAGGGACAGCTTTAACTCCATCAGGTTGCTCAGAGCCCCGTCCAACCTCACCTTGAATGTTGCCAGGCACGGGGCCTTCACCACCTCTCTGGGCAACCCATTCCAGTACCTCACCACCCTCATTGTAAAAAATTTCTTTTCTATATCCAGTCTAAATCTATCCTCCTTTAGTTTAAAACCATTACTCCTTGTCCTGTCACAACAGGCCTTGCTAAAAAGATTCTCCCCATCCTTCCTATAGGCCCCCCTTAAGTACTGGAAGGCCGCAATAAGGTCTCCCCGCAGCCTCCTCTTCTCCAGGCTGAACAACCCCAACTCTCTCAGCCTGGCCTCACAGGAGAGGTGCTCCAGCCTTCGGATCATTTTTGTGGCCCTCCTCTGGACCCGCTACAACAGCTCCATGTCCTTCTTGTGCTGAGGGCCCCAGAGCTGGACGCAGCACTCCAGGTAAAAACATTCTACCCAGTGGTGCTTCCTACAGTTTTTCATTAATACATAACTCTGCTTAGTGGGAAAACCTATGGGAAATTCTGGAATTCAGATTAACTTCTGAACCTAAATAATGTCAAATGGTAGAAATCTTATCTCATAATGCATCTCTAAGAAATACTAGAATCGAATTTAGTCTTGATTAAGCTGAAACTAACAACTTTAACTGTTTAGAATATATTCCAAACTTTTCTGTTTGGAATATAAATCAGTAAATGTAATTCAATACAATATAATCCAAATGTTTTGACTTTACTGGGATATTTTGGTTTGATAGGTCATACCTTAAAATGATATTTTGCTATAAAAAATATGCAGTATTTCAACTGATGGAAATAAACTATTCAGTCATGTCCCATTCAACTGGGAAGAAAACAATGCAATCTTAAGAAAAAAAAATATTTTAGTTTATCAACATTTCATGAACAAAAGAAAGAAACAATGATCTGTCAGACTATTTTCAAAAAGCTTTTGTAAAATGCAGTTATTGAAACATAACAAGACCCTTGTTCTGCCATGTTCTCAAAAAGTTACTGCACAAAGCAGCTGACTAGCTTGTGATACCTATTTCTGGATTTTACCTGGCAGATAACAAAATTACTTGCCTTTATAATACCTACAAATCTAAGAATTCAGTTGTGTTTTAATTCTTTATGAAAAATTTATTACTTTGTTCTGAGTGAAAGTAGTAAACCATGACTTGGGTCACTGTGTGATCACCTAGATGACAAACCGTGATCTACCTTTGTGCATAATGTCAAAAATATTTCAGCAACAATTCTAGCTTTTGTGTGGTTACAATGAACATTTTTTGGTCCTTCTGGGAAGAACTGAGAATAGTCATGGTGTACATGATGGAGCAGTCTACAGCACGTCTTTCATAGAACATATGACATTTTATGGTGCATCAGTGGGAAGAACTCAAAGTCTTCTGAATCTTTCAAAAATTATCAGTTTTCTGTGTGGTCTAACACATTCTTGCTGAGCCAATACTTTCTCTAGCAATTTTTTTTTTCATATTTACTATATGAGTTCATTAAAAAGAGGCTTGTGCATTTTGCTTAATGTTTTATTAGTTCAGCTAAAACTGGACTGTCCCTCTTAAGTAGTCAAACTGATAGACACAGCCAAACTGACTTTGGGACAAGAGCCAGCTTTAATCCTGTGTCCTAACAAATAATTTTTTTTTTTTTTAATGTAAAGGAAATTTTATTATTAATACTTTAATTTTTTTGGTTGGTTGGCTGGTTGGTTGATTTTTGCTTTTAAATTGAAAACTCTAGGTAAAACCGGAATGAAAATGAAGGGCTGGTGAGCTTGTGTCACCCAGCAAGATTGTTAGAGATCCTGAGAGAGTGGTCATAAGAAGGAGACTTCTTTGCTGCATTTGTAGTGTGCCTAAGATGGCCAGGCAAGGAAACAGAGAGAAGTTTGACGCCGTCTCTGCATATTTGTATTTCTTCCTTTTAGTTGCTCAGTGTAAGATTTGCTTTGGGATCCTGTGGGAAAGGACTGACCTCCCACATTGCTGGTTGTTTAACTTCACTGCCTGAGTGAAGCTGATACATGCAGTGGCTGGGTGGTGCATGACAATGACACTGTGTTCATGCTTTAACTCAAGCCATGGCAAGGATGCTTTGCAAGCCAAGACTGCAGAGTAACTGAGGTGCACTAATGGGGTCTGCCGTTCTCCATTTTCCCCAACTGTAGAGCTCTGCAAACACAAGTCCTAACCATTTGTGTGCCTACAAAAAACCACTTTATATCTCCCAAATATAAAGAATAAGAGGCTATATAGTCCTCCTCTGTAAAGACATCAGAGTTTCAGCTCCAGGAATGAAGTAAAGGGCAAGCTGGCACAAAAGTGAATGAACAAAACAGGCCAAAAATTTAAATGGAAAATTGCAAGAAATATTTGTTTCCTTAAGTACCAAGGAAAAGAAATTCAGAAACAGCTTCTCAATATTAGCTTGGGCAAAAAGCTGAACAAACCAATTTTCAAAACAAAGCTTGAAAAATTTATAACAGCAGTTGCACGTTGCAGTTTTCTTTGATAATAAAGACTGGGCTTGATGAACCAAAAAGTTCCTTCAAGTCTTACATCATATGAAAGCAATTCATTTAAACTAATTTTCTATTAAATTGTATATTCAATCAATATTGGAATATACCATTCTTCTGAAGCACATTTTATCTGGAAACTTTTGAAAGATTCCCCAGAGTACATGATTTTGAATGATGTACATTAGCATTCCATTGCTAAAAGAGCTGGAAGGTCAAGTCAGAGATGTTTGTTCCTCCATATCTGTGTTTTTCTACAGATTATTTAATCTTACTTTTTCTTTGAATTGAAGATCAGATAAATATTTGTCCCACTAATGCTGGAAGAAAGCATGTAAACTTATGACACATTCTTACTTCTGATTTCAAACTAAGGAAAAATACTTTTTGGCTGTAAAAAAGTGAAAATTAAGGTTTTTATAACATGAAATATATTTACTTTTCTAAAGTTTCTTCTGTTAAAGACGTAGGAGTCTTTCATTTTACACTTTTTGTTAAATTATACTTTTTAAATGGAACAATAGTGGATAGGAAATTTTATTCAAATTTTCCTTAGTCGTAGTGTAGCAATGTAACACAACAGATATATTCTGACCTATTTCTCTTCATAATCGTTAAAATACTAATAAATAACACTATGAATATTTAAGTTTGCACATAAATTTTTCAAGTGTATTAATCTATGATTAAAAAAAGTACATAGTTATTTATTTCTCCCCCTTATCCAAATGCATCTCATGATCACTTGAGATGTAAGAAGCCACAGTTCTTATTTTTTTGACAGTGTCTTTGATAATTGCTGATAGCGTTCTCATGCTGTCTGGGGACAGTTCCTTGGGGACTCAGCCCACAGAATCTGTTTGTCTAGTCTGACTTTGCTGATCCTAACAAGAATGAATTCCCTTAGCCCTGGTGAATGTATAAATACTGAGGCCTGTCTAATCTGATCCTGTATGCAAACATGAACTTAAGATAATTTTTGTACAGAACAAGTAGGTGTCTTAAAAAGAAATCATAATCCATTTATATGGGTCTTTTGGTGAAGTCTCATGAGTAAAAACCTCAGTTCTTTCCATCATAGCAGTCTAAACATGGAAAAATTTGGGCTTGTTCCTCAGCTGTGTCTAATAAAATCCGCAGCTGAATTTTTGAGGAGTATAAGTTTCAGCAGTGCATTAGAACAGTAAAGGGTTCAGCACAAAAATTCAAAATATTTGTATTCATTTGCTAAGTGAGTGTGAGTCATATTTACAAAGGTATTAGCCTTTGTCTGTCTGGAGGATGAGATGGTTGTTAGCAAAAAGGTAGTTGCAGACACTTTTGTGAATATCATAGATTTCTATATACTGCAGATTCTGATCTGAGTAAGGGCTAAGACATTAAAGAAAACGAGCTATCAGAAGTGTCCCTTAAGTTGGAAGACTTGAAGTGTTTAGACCTGAAAGCTACATATAGATCAGTCAACATATTTTTGTCTCTGGGGCTTGTTTGTATAGCTGGGGGACAAGAAAGTCTGTTGGTTCTGAAATACTTAAATACACCTAATATATTTGAACAATGAGATGTAGTGTCAATTTTTGAGAGACAGAAGCAAGAATAATAAACATCACTACACAATGGAAAGATATTTTCTTTTTAGAAATGATCATGGTACCTTCTTAGAACTGGAGTTAGCAGAAACAAATCAATTGTAAACGTTCAGTACTACTGTTTGATGGCCAGCAGGATACATAGACAGAGGAGGTAACAGTTTAAATATACAGGAAGTAAAGATATTTTTTTATTTCACCTTGGCTATTTTTTGTGCTGTTTATCATTTGTAAAGCATAAATTGTATTTTAATTTTTTTTTATGCTTGTATTTGTTATATGTAGAGTGCTCGTCATTCTTTGTTCTCTACATTGGATGGAGAAACTTGACCTTCTGATTTGATATGATTTGCTCTACCCTCTCTTCTCATTCCAGAGAGAGAGTCTCTGCAAATTGAAAATCACATTAGGAATTAAGAGGTGTCAATTTGCTGCAGTGAATCTCAAAACATCTTTAATATAAAACCAAAATATTGATGTGCCCAGGGTTTTAAAATCAGCTATAACAACAGCCAGAGTAGAATAACAATGTAAGAAAAGCTGGGAACAGTCTGCACTGGACCATGAGCCAATATTGAAAATGAATTAAACTGAAATGCATAAATACTATATAACCTAGCCCAGAAAGTACTTCAAAATAACTGATGAAATTATTTACATCCTGAGATTACTTTATTTACTTGTAGTTCAGAGAACAAGGTAAAATTTAATCCATATAATTTTACACATAGCATGACAACACCAGCCACTTCCATTTACCATGTCACTTCTAATAACTTTTGATTTGACGTGAAAGTGCACATATAAATACCTTGCATTCCTATACCAGTCCGCACTCCTTCTTTAATGGGACTGTCTGCAATAACTGCTATGCCCAAAAGGCAAGAACTGCTGAGCCTCGTGTGCAGACTCCATCTGGGATTCCCACCTTAGCTAGGGATGGAGCAGGCAGGTTACGCAGAGGCAGTGCACAGTCCCGGCTCACTGCAGGACGGAGCAACGCTACCGGGTGCTTCTGTAACCTGACTGATCTGGCAATTTAGATCAGTAATGCAGGATACAAGGAGGGCAAGGCTTTCAGAAAATCTCAAGCAAATTACAAAGATGTCCTCCAGCTGCAGATTTACCTACCTATCTAGTACAAACAGCTAATAGTCTGGTGGCCTAGCGGTTGAGAGAGAAAACAGGTGGCATATCATCCTGATAGACATCGCTATCTATAGGCAGTCAGTTTGAACTCATTCAGAAATTAAACAGAGTCGCTCCCTGTTTTGCCAAAGACATATGTCTCTTCAGAAAGGAGGCTGAATGGGGAATTCTCCCTTTTAAAAGAAGTGTAGATGTGGCACTTAGGGACGTGGTTTAGTGGTGGACGTGGCAGTGTTAGGTTTACAGCTGAACTCGATGATCCTAAGGGTCCTTTCCAACCTAAATGATTCTACGATTCTGACTGACAAGCTTCAGCAATGTTAACTGAACAAGATTTTTCCTCATATCTGAAGACGTTGGGTTCTTTGACTTAGGTACTTTAGAATCTGTGCAACATCGACAGTCAAAGAAGTTCTGACTCTTATTCCTTTAAGCCCTTCTGAATATTTTACTGGTGGTGTATTGTTCAAGTTTTATTTCAGCTTTGTATGGTGAATACTTTAAAAAAAATAATCAGACCATTAAGAAATATTTGCAAAGCAGTATTTTGTAACTAACAATGCTTGTTTCTCCCAAAAGTAATCTTTTTAAAACTCTTTGCTTGAAGATTGAATTATATTCATTAAATGTGTTTTGTTTTACCTTACTTAAACAGGGAATTCATTAAATGCAGACAATTTTAAAAGTAATTCTATTTACTTACCATCTTGAATGAGGTGTTTAATTTCATCCAGATCTCAAAATAGCTAAGGGAACATACGTTTATTTAATCTTGTCACTGCATTGGGGATACATATGATTTATAAATGTATCACAGCTTGGAAGTCTCAATAGCTCCAGCTCTCACACTGCTTTCCAACAGATATAGTAGCTGTTTACATACCAAACAGAGGTGCAGTAAAGATAAAGTAGTTAATGTGGATACAGCACTTTGAAAACTTTGACCTTCATGTGAATGCTAAATATTACTCATTTGGGACTGATGCCAAGATACTGTGTTCTGTTGTTTTACTACTGGTTACATACTGTTTGATAGTATCTTTGCATACACAAAAACTTCATAAAATATGTCCTTCCCTTTAAGCTCTATTGTTTTATAGCCCCCTTTCTTCCCCCTCCTTTTTTCATTTGAGGACATTGTTGAAACAATTATTCTCCTAGCTTTGGGAAACTTTTGTAATAGAAACAGGTATCTAATATCAATCTATCATTGATAATTAATTCAGAGAGAAATCCAAATTAGTCCATAAAGTGTGGTAGGTGTTATAAAATAATATGTACCTTGAGGTCACTTTGTGGGTCTTGTTCTCTACACTGTTTAAAGCCATTCAGTTTCCCATACTGTTCACACTGATGTCTTTTATGCGACTGCTGGGTTTGCTTTCATTTGCTTACTTATTTCAAACAAAGTAGGTCTCAGTACCTGTTCCACTTTAAATTACATTATTTTACACCTTCTTTCATCTCGTTTTGTTAAACTGTGCTAAGGTAGTTCTTCACATTTTGAAAAATGTCTGAAAATAGGTGTAAGAAGAGTAGCTAGTGTGAGTGGAAAGGGGCCTAATTTTCACAGACAAAGAGAAAAATCTGGCTTCAGTGAAGTCACTAGCAAAACTCCAGTGATTTCAATATAGCTATTATTTGACATCATCTCTGAACTTAGCATATTAGTTTCTAAGGAAGCTAATTCTCTTATTACTTCAAAAGTCATTACACATTTCAAATCATTCTGATTCTTTCTGTTCAGCTTGGATTTTATGTTAAAATAAAGACATTGAAATGAGGACACTTTTACATTCCAGAATTTGTTAGGAGAGTATCACAATATCCATAATGCACAACACTACTAGTTATTCCTTCCTAAATACTATTATAAATCATTTGACCTAATAGAGTCCTTCTGCCTTATTACCTCTTTTTATAAATATACATAATTGAGAGATTTTGCAGAAGAAGAAAGAGGAATAGGAATGTTAAATAGCTTACCTAATTTCATCCTGGATGAAATTTGTGTGATGAGCTGAAAGTGCAAGTTTAAATATGCTGGGTTTCAAATGTCACTTACATATGCATCTGAAAAAGAATCAAACCTAAAAGTTTTATTCATTGCAGTTTTATAAACTTCTGCAGTGTTTACGTAACTGGATTCATGTTTGGGTAAATCAGTTCTTATATTGACACAGTATCAGACACACAGGTTGGTCAGGTGCATTTTCATCTGTATTTTTCTGCAAACCCACACCCAAATTTTTAACACATCTCATAAATATTAATAGGCAAATGACTTTAAAAGTATTACTGATGCAAAATCATAAAGTTCAATTACTTCAATTATCCTTCTTGGGAACATTTTAGGAAGAGACCATGGTTGTGTTGGGTTCCTCCTCCCCCTTTAAAAATATAATTAATGTTTAAATTGCATTTACATTAAAGCAGCATAAATTCAGTTAGGAGTTAAATGCTTGTACTAAGAAGAATTAATATAAAAATGATTAAATTTGAACAATAGTCTTAACGTGAAAGATGAACCATGCCAAGATCACACAATACATAGCACTAAGATTTTAATAATTCCTACAACCATAAATATCCTCTCAGTGAAAAGTCACAGTGAAAAGTCAGATAGCCTAACTGTGATATGAAATTTGATTATTATTGATCTTTGATTCCTACAATGAAAACATGCTAACCTGAAACTTGTCCCAAGGAAAGGCTGTAAGAAGTTTTGTACATTCACCCGTATTATATACAGCAGACTGAGTCCAGCCTTATGCTTAGTGAGCATGAACTTAAATTTCATTATGCAGTTACTGACTTTGCCTTCATGAGATGGTGCAGGTAAGTTTTCTGTAGTTAGCTATTTTAATTTCATTTATGGTCACTGTGGTTTTCAGACACTACTCCTTCTCTTCTTCCTTCTGCTGCTGAGCTTTCTCCTCCTTGACTTTCTCTTCAAAGGAGCAGAAGACTGAGTGGAAAGCTCACATTCTTCTCACTTGGGATGCAGCAGGAATATTCTCAAATGTGGGGATGAACCACAGAAAGTTCTTCAGGTCAGGGCTAAATGTAGTGGAAAACTCCTCATGGGGTGGTTAGGAGAAGAGCTGGCAAGAAATGAAACACTCTACATGACCAGGAAGGTTTGATCATTAAGAGGACAAGGGGGGACAAGGGTGGAAAACATTACAGAAAGCTAAGGAAAAGGAGAGAGGCCGACGTGTTAGAGTGTATTTGCAGGTTAGATTATGCAAATCTTCACTCATGTGATTCCTGGGAAGACTTAATGAAGGTAAATAGTAGAGAAACTTTGGATTTTCAACATAGAAATGTGACTGCAGGAAGAGACCTTTGCATACAGGAATGAATTCATTATTCATGAATACATAGAATGTATACATTTAGAGAATAATTTCTGAGTAAAAAATGTGCAGCAGTGAATGAGCTATTCAAAGCAATTATTTAAGTCCTGATTATTTCAATTAAGTAAAAATTTTCACCTTCCACGTTTTTTTTTTAATTGTGTTTTCACAGAAATCATATTGTCATAATGACAAATAGCTCTACAAAACTCTAAAGTAAAACTGGGTACATACTTCTTTGCTTCTTTGAAATATTATTAAAAGGCAGGAAATACTACCTGACATTTCAAAAATTTCCAGAGATTGGCAATAAATCTTTCTCCAGTTTTATAATTGTAGGTGAATGTAATTTGTACTCCATTCTTCTTCCTTCTGTAATTGTGCTGCTTGGCCAGTAGTAGACACTATGAGACACTTTTTTAGGGGTATGTTTAAATGTTCACAGCATCACACAGCTAAGACTGTATGAGGTGAACTAATACAATAGATGAGTGGAGTTAGAGGGAATCCACAGATTCCATAATCGATGAGGAAAAAGTCTTTCAACACTTGTCCATTGAGAAATAATGTTTCAACAGAAGAAAAAACTTAATGGAGTAGAATATTGTTTGCTAGAAACAAAAGCTAAACACCTCTGCAAAAAATGGACTTCTGTACGTACTTGATGAAATTAAGATTAGATATCATCAACTAAGTAGAAGACCAAATAACATAATCTCTAAAAAGGCATTTTAGCTCATCTTCAAGGAAGTGATGTCAGTGGTTCAGGTGAACAAGTTTTCTAGAAAAAAGTAGCTTTTGTTCCAGTTAACATGCTCATATAGTCCTATACTGTGTATTGATCACTTCAACATGTATTGAAATACTCAGACTTTTGGAATGCATTTAGAAACCTCTGTTTAAAAACAAACAAACAAACAAACAAAAAAAAAACCAAACAAATAATTTCCTTTCTGCTTCTACTGAATTTGAAGTTTTTGGGTGGTTCTGGAGGTTTCTGTGTTCTTTTATGGGTCAAAAATGGCTAGTGTTACTCTATTATGTGACTAATGCTGATTGTTCTGCTGCAATATATAGATTTTTTACCTGAGTTATTGAGCTGGAGAGCTTTTAAAGGTTCTATATCCAATCATTTTGAAGCAAGAAATTTAATCTTTTTTACCCCCAAATTAGATGGTAGAAGAAGCATCAGATAAACCCTGTTTCCTGCTGCTGCTACCTCTGGTTTCAGAGGTGACATTGACATCACTCTGCTGGGCAATCATATCTTTCTCATCTTCCTTTTGCATGTTAAGGCTCAGGCATCCTTCACCAGAGGCTTTTCCTTTTCTAGATCCTCATCACTTGACTCTAAAGCCTTTTCTTTTTTAGAGGCACTCTAACAAACGAGCTATTAGGTTATGGGAAGTACCTTTTTCATTCACTTGGTGGTTTTCAATGAAAATGCCTGTAATCTCTGCTTTAACCTCGATATTGTCTGATTATATTAAGTCTGCTTTAAGGATCAGACACGTGAACTTGATCACACTCACCTAATCCCTATAGAAGTCCAATCTGTTAATTGTGCTCAGGCCACATGAGTTGTGTTTAATCCTTAAACATATTCCATTACAGATCCTGAGCCCATACTGTCTCTGATATTTGTGCACCGGGCTTGCTTTAAAATATGAGGAGTATGCCTTATGGATTGAGTGCATCCAGGTGAACAGGCAGAATTTAAGAACACATCTGCAAATCATAATAGGTTCCTTGATCTGAGGCAGAGTGTAGGTGTCTGAGGATGTTTGTGACCAAATCGTGTGGCATGAAGTGATTATATGAGTATATGTTTCTTAGAAGAAGATGGTCAGAGTAACCGTAGTTCTTTGGTGCCTTATCTAAACTGGAATTTGTCTGAACACAACTACATTTTTATTTTCTGAAATATTACAGGATCTCTAATTACAAGTAAGTAACTGTCAGATTTTCTCTTTCTGTCTTGCAATTCTAAAGCAAAACTGTGTAATCTTAAATTTGGATTACATCGATTGCTATTTTTTCTGTTAATTTTGTAGAACTGAGAATTTTGCCATGCTTAGACTGTTATCCTGCCCTACCAGTCCCCACTATGAACTTACTCATTCTGTTTTCTATCTCAGTAACTTACTCAGAAATAATATGAGCTTAGTATATGTAGTGGAATATGCATAAGGATTAGAATTTTCTCTTCTGTATGTTCTTAGATAACTTATTTTTTGATGTTTTGCTTCTAAGATATATTATGTAAGATACATAATGTATGAGCTCCTTTAGAAACATATTCACTCTTTCTTCCCATGAATGCAAACTTCTGCTTTATGGTCTATTTTGCCACTAACAATGCATATGAATGGCTATTTTTTATAAAGCTATTTGTAGTTTCTCATTTTGCATACCTTGCAGTGTTAAATACTGATGGTCATGTTGATTGAACATAATAATAATATTTATAATTATAATTTAGGTAATATATGACTGCTGCCATAATCAGACAGCCATCCTAATCCTTAAGTGTGAAAATCTGTATAATTTTTCCTTCAAATTAAAGCCTTTTATATTAAGCAAGGTTCTTTTCTATTCAGAAAATTGAAGAATATTTCATATAGCAAGTAATTCTTCATGGAAAGCTAACAACATTTTTCATAAGTAATTAATATGATGGTCTTTTGTGTTTGTACTGTACCTAGCAGTTAACACAATAGGACCTCAATATTGATAGGGACATAGGCTGTGACAGCAGTATAAATATTTAATCATGTTAATTAAGTGTAAAAGGAGGGAGTTAAGAGTAAACTCATTGTGTAAGGAGTCTGTTAGATTGACAGAAACAGGACTCAGCTGAAAATATATCAGAGCTGTAAAACTTGAAGTTAAGAAATAAAAATAGAAATAGCTATTTGAGGTCAATGTTATACTTTCACATACTTAAATTTAAGTAATGTCCCTCCAGTATAGTGAGGTATTAAACAGTTACAACTGTTTAATACAGTAGGCAGCTCATTAAAACAGTCCTAGTTCTGTAATATTTCACAGTAGGGAAGAATGTTGGCAAAATATGACATCAAAAAGGACTGCTGAGAGACTGAAGGAAAGTGGAAAGGGAATATAACAGGAATTGAAAAGTAGGCTATTAACAAGAATATGCAGTCAGTTCATTTACAGGAAAATAAGTAAGTATGTCATAAATAAATCTAAAGGTTTCTTATGAATGTGCGATGATAAAAGAAGTAATAGAGAAAAAATAATAAATAAAGTAGATTAAATTAATGGAAGAAAACTCTTCAGGGACTTTTGCAATGACTTTTACCTTCACAGTACAAAAAAGAAGCTTGGGTATTTCATAAAAAAGAAAATCTTCATTTTGTGGTTTGTTCGAGGGTGGTATTAGTGGGAATATTATGGGTACCCTTGGACAAGGAATACTAGGGCATCTCAAATGGCAGTATACAGCTATGTTTAGACAAAATAATGAGCCTTTATTTAATTAAGCTTAGGAAGTTATTCAGCTGAACAGACACCAGGTGTCTACCACAGTTTGAGAAGATTGTCTGCAGGGATGCATTGCTTTTACTAAGTAACAGTACAAGTCAGTTGGGTGTCCGAGGATGCCTGAGATGTCCTGGACTATCTCTGGCCATCTGTCCTTTACCTGCCAGCCCAGAGGGACACACAAGAGTCATTTATCCTATCTGCCAGCCCTTTGCAGAGTTCTCAAATACCTTAAGATACCCCAAAAAGGCACTAGCTGCCTCTGTTTAGGAGGTATATGAAGCCACAGATCACCTCTGACTATAAGGGGTGCTTACAGAAGAGCTCACATATACACAGTAAATCTACATTGAAAGATACTAATCTTGAACTGCATCCCACTCCGGGTACCTAGACAGGCTATCTGGGACAGGCCTGACAGATTGGATGCTGAGCCTGTGGTCTTTTGGAGGGGGATGAGGTGGGATACCTCAGAGTACCTCCATGGCATTGGTCATTTGTGTGGGGACCGGCATATCAAACATCTGAACTCCCTTTATAGATAAGTGAGAGAGAGAGGCACTGCTTGAGAGGGATTTATCAGATGCTTATGTAGATATTTGAAATAGTCCAGATATGCCATCTTCTCCAGTAACACTAAAGCAAGTCTGGAGAACTAGGTCCAACACAAATATTTGCAGGGAGAAGTTTGGTGAAATGATTCTCAGTCCTTTTTGTGGAAAATTTATTTTCAGAATGCCCACTTCACTTCCATTCCAGTGGAGTGAAAACTGACTGTAGGACAGCACACAAAAGGAACAACATTGCAATGCACTAAAATGGCAGAAAACATTTCATTTAGTACAAAAGCAAATTACTTGTAGGGCTGCTCTTTTAAACCTTCACTGTGGTCTATAAGAAATGTGTAATGCAGTAATGAACTCTTAGAAGGAACAGCCAATTTCAAAACTGATTTGAAATCTCCTATCTTTGACACTCAAGTGATATAGAATAATTATCCCTCAAGAGGCAAGCTAAAGGTAATTGATAGCATCTTTCTGTTGTGAAAGCTTAGCTTGTTAAAGTTGCAAAAGAAAAAGGGACAGGACACCAAATGTGTGGCTGGGAAGATTTCTTTCACTTTTCATACTCACTTTTCATGCAAATAGGGGTTTTCTCTGACAGTTTCCCAACCTGCACTGATGAGCATAGTCAGCATTTTAAATTGCATATCAAATCATCTTTCAAGCCAATGAAATATGATGTGGTGATTTCACTTTCATATCAGATGACCTAGTCAGATCAAAAGAATAGAATTTCAATCAGTTGAAAGAAACATCAATGAAACAGTTTTCAGACAAATAAAGAACTGGTTAAATTTAAGCTATTTCATCATATATTAATAATGTCAAAACTACATTATTCGGGGCAAAAGGATAGCGAGATTTCAGTCTTGAAAAATGTGCAAGCTTAAAGAATACCTATATGGGCACCATCTCTTAGGTTATGGATTGAAACAAATGTCCTAAATATCAGGAAAAAATACTGACAAAAGGGATGTCTTTAGCTGAAGACTAACCCCCAAAGGAAACAGGGTTTTTTCTAGCTCTTGAACAGTTTATATATACATGAATCCATGTGTGTGTATATATATTCAAAGGAAAATATAGTGGAGAATGATATTTCCATTTAAAAGGGAAATTGAAAACCTTGTACGGATTTCTAATGGAAATAATTTCATGTATTGATGTCAGCTTTGGGGCAATAATGTTCTAAACAGTGGTATTTGGGATATTTAAAGCAGTATTTTAATAATATCAGACACACAGAATGATATATCTAATTTTTAATTTATGGTGAGGTTATGAATTTAGGCAAGGAATCTAATTTTTTCATTTTTATATAATAAATGTTTATTTCATTTGTTAAAAATAATTTTTAAATTAAATTAATATTAGTCTGATTCTTGAACTCCTATATCTTTTGATATTTTTTATTTCTTGATGCCCAGATTAACAATGTTCCCCAGAAATAAAATGTACTGAACAGTCTCTGACTGGGTCAAAAGTGCACATTAGTAATGGTGTATAATTGTCTTGTCACTTTTTACAGAAGCAGCACATCCATATTTGCCATGTTCATTCATGCCCAAAGTATTAATAAAAATAACCTTTTTTTCATTAAAGTAATTGTTGCTCATATCCAGGCTCCAAATAAAGATTTCTGCAAGGTAATGATTCCATTCAAACAGATAGCAATAAGCCATGTTTAGTGACCTTTACAATTTCCAATTACAAAGCTGTCCGTTCTTACAGTGTTTTCATTTACTTTTCTTCTTCTTTGCTTCTGTTCATTTGTCAATCAATTAAAACTGCTGTTGTTTCAGGCAATAAATTAACTGTAATATTTGCCATCCTCTTGGCACATATTTCTTTGTTGAGCATAGACTAAACATTTAAACTGACAGTCAAGCTCCCCCATGAGTTTAACTGGGATGCTATTAACAACTTACCTTCTCCATCCTGTTTCCTTTCAAAGTCAAACAGCAGCTACATTTACAATTCTTTAAAACTCTGTTTGAGCTGTACCCAATGATCAAGACTACTTGAATCAGTTCCTAGTCCACCCTTAGAAATGTAGCTATCTAAAAATGATCCCAACCTATATAGCTTTTATTTCAGGCTTTTATATATTAAATGTTTGGGGCTTATTTTTGTGTGGGAAAGGGGATAAAATGACAACTGAGGATCAATTTTCAACAGTTATGGTACCTGTAGTGCTAGTCTGATCTTTCTGCTCTGTTGTAGAGTGTACTCCTTTCTTATGAGAGGAAACACCAGCTGTGGTTCTGTGTGCATGTATTATCAGCCGTGCAAAATTCTGTGATAGTGTTAAAATCTCACTCCTTGCTAACATTCAATTTTTCTTTTTCATGTGTCTATCACTGAATTTGGGTTCATATAGGGGATCAAAGATTTGACTAATTGTTTGTTGCAATAATCTAAAAAAAATTTAATTAAATCTCATACTTCAGAAGATAATTAACAGCTAAGTTTAGGAAGGAGTGTTCCCCCAGTTTGATTAATTGACAAAGGTTATTCTTTGGCTCACTAATTGAATAATCATACTGGAATCAATAGGAGAGGGTAATGGACAACTCTGCTTCTATTGCTACATTATTTTGGCACTCAAGAACAGATCTTCAGCCATTACTTTACCTGCATTCACTTTAGAGGGACTATGTTACCCTCTAATTCTGAAAGACTAAATCATCTTAATTTTTTGATTATTTGATACCTTGCCCTGTTTGTTTGGGGTTTTTTTGTTGTTGTTGTTGTTTTAATATGTTTCAAGAAAGCTTTTCTAAATATTTTCTAGGGAGGAAGATAATCACTTCTCTTCATTTATAAATATTCCGTGGCTTAAGCAAGTTGAGCGTTTTAGTCCACCCAATAGAATTTGTGTAATAATGCATTTTCCTTTATAATGTCAGTCTTTTGTGTTTTTGTTTACTAGATGATGTAGTTTTTAGATAGATCTGAAAATGGTGACTTCAATTATCTAAAATATGGTAACAACTCGAGTGAGGAAAGTCTAAAAAGAGAACACTGAATATATATTTTTTTTTTAATCTCAGTGCCTCTTAGTTTTTCTTTTTAATTCTTCTTTACTTTCTTTGAATGTTCTTTTATCATGAAACTGCCTTCAACATATGTTATTTTGCTTTTCTCATTCTGACACTTCTTTTCCAAGTGGGCAGCCACTGGAAATGTGTTATTACTGTTGTGTAGCTCTGTTTCTCAGTTTCTAAAAAGAAGTAAGTTCCTTGAAAATTGTAGTCACTCTGCCAATTTTATTTCCTGAAAAAATTTGTGATGATTCAGTAAGAGAATGAAATATTTTCCTTTTCCTTCCTCCCCCACCCCTACCCTTTCTATTCCCCTCCCTTTCCTTCTGCAGCAGAACTGGACCTGGAACGTAGATTGTCGTGTATAGGCAGTTTCTGTATATAAATCCACATATACAAATAAAACATTCTTCAGATGGCTTACTTGCATTAAGATGATGATCCTTTTCTATATGTTTGTGAATAAATACACCTTTTGAAAGGTCATCTACCCCCTAGAGTGATTAGGATAATCTCCAAATTACTTACATAGCAAGGTTTTCCCACGTGTTTTGTCTTTCTCTGCAAAGGCAGTGAAAAGGTAATGTTTTCTGTCCCTAGGGGTTTTAAAATCTGTGTTTAACAACTTCTTTTGTATTTTGCCCTTATGGCATCACAACACATCCAACCTTCACTCCCATTTTTCTCCCTCCAGAGAGTTATTGCTATGCTTGAGTGAATAGCATATACTACAATCACTTCACATCATCATTTTACTAAATGGATTTAGTCTGGATGATGTGTGTTTCTCTTCAGGAAGTCCTCCTACTTCATCATTTGATGCAACAGAATACTGAAACCACGTATCTGGTGTATTAGGAAATCTATAAATGTTTTAGAAGTGTGTGTATATAGAGATGCTTCAGATCATAAAAGAACAGAAATGTGTAGTCAGCTGTGACAGATGCCTCTTTCACTGTTATCACAGTGTGCCAGGAAATTATTTCTGAATCACAGAGCCTCACTTTTGATCAAATTTTTACCAGTCAGATTTACTCTGTATCATATATTAACCAAACTTTACCTCAGTACATTTACAATGTTCCAAAATAATATGGCTTCTCTAGCAAGAGTTTTCCACAGTCTTTCACTCTTGATAGTGTTTTACTGAAACTCGGCTATATTTTCTGTCTTTAGTTTACTGAAATGGAGATAACTGAACATTACCTCTGACCACACCAATATTTAAAACCAAGGAGACAGCTTTATTCTAAGGTTTTGTGGCTACACAAATATTTTAAGCATCCCTGAGCAACATGGCTGCTCATAGGATCCCAGACAATTGTGGGAAGTGGTAATCAGAATGCACAGTGAGTACAGACGAAGGGTAATATTCGTTATTCCCAGTATTGTTTTATTTCTAGTGGGAAAAAATCAAACTGTTCATCTTTATTTCAGTGGTCAGCTTACCTTATGGCAGAGGTCATACATACTCCATGCCACACAGTGCTCTTCTGTTAATGAATTTTAGCGACCAAAAGCTATAAATATCACCTTGTAATAATTCTGTAGCTTTAATTACTGCATTGTTATAAATGCATAATGTTAAAGGCATAAATGCAGGACATATAAATGCAGGATATAAACACTCAGTTTGTCACGGAGCATTCCAGGCACGTTTACTTTTTCCCTAGCAATTTGATTGAAAAGGAACATCACAATATATGTATCTACTGGGATTAACATTAGTGAAACAGATTTCCTACCATTAAAACTATTCCCCAGCTAGTGAGGAGTAAGGAAATTTAGGTGTGAATCTCTGGAGGAAAGCTTTGAGAAATAAACTGGAAAATAAATTCATTGTTTGCAGAAAAATTGCATCTGCATTTTAGTTGCTGGCATTTTACTTGCTCTTCAACTTGGAAGTGAAATACTTTACAATGGCATTTTTTTCTCCCTGATTCCTTTCTGGAAGATAATTTTCAGCTTGATAAGGGAAATGGGCTTTGGGAATATGAATGTTAGACTGATAATAGCATTTTTAAAAAAATTTAAAAAGGTGGAAAATCAAGAGAGAAAAATACAGAATATGGAACTTATTCCATTAAACTCCTATCATTGTTTCTATTTTTCATTTTTAAGACACAAAAAAGATAAGGAAATAGCAAATAAAATTATGACTGCCAGAGCATAGAAACAAATGTCTAACATCTAAATTCTTCTCGATGACCTCATATTCCTGAGTCTGCATGAAAACTCAGTTTCTTAAGAGTTTTCAAAACATACCTCCAGGATGACTCTTCATTTACTTTTATTTTGAATCATTAAAATAATAATGAAAAAAACTTGTATTCTACTTTAAAAAAAACAACAAAAAACCCCAACCAAAACAACAGCTCAGTCTTGACCACCCAGGATTGCTAGTGCTTATCTAATTCTGATATTTTAATCAGAGTATGAGTTTCAGGGGACATCCGCATTCTATTCTTGCCCTGTTGCACAGGCATATGAAAACCTAACCAGTTGAGCAAAAAAAGGAATATAGACCTGTACATACTGGAACCAGTCAGAATTACTGAAAATAAATCCAGTGCTCAGACAATAAATTTAAATCTGCCAATGAGAAGCTTTTGCAACTGCTCAGACTTCTATATCACAAAAGGCCAGGAACATTTTTGTCAAGTATCTTCCTCATTTTCTTCCAGTCATTTTCCAGCTGGTCTTATCTTTCAAGTTTACAGCTGTGTTCAAAGTTTCACATCAATTCAAAGCAGAAACAAGAACTACTACTTTTACCAGAGTGATTCTAAATGCCAGTATACTGTTTAGATTAGAGAACTCATGAGCTCTTCCAAGTGCCTGGGACTGGGTGCACTCTCTAATTTCATCCCAGTTTTATCCTGAAGTAAGATGCAAGCATGTACAAAGTGCCTTCTTTTCCCAGTAAGTATCTTGCATAGAAAACAAATGTGAGTACCCACCACAGGCAGAAGTTCTACCTTGTTCCAAACAGGGTGAACTTCAGATGGTCGGTATAAACACTGTATTTTTGACCATTGGTACACTGAGAAGAAATCACCTTACTGATTCTAACAGCTTTTCTGCAGCTGATTCAGAGGATACCATTGCATCTCACTCACTAAATTGCTTTCTCTATAATTTCTTAGCCTTGATTAGTAATTTGCAGTGTTCTGTACTTACTAATTCAGAAGTATTTTCCAATTTGTCTGTTTTGCAGGCAATCTTTGGATTATTATCTAGTATAAAATATCTTCACATGTGTCATGCTCATCGTACTCTGGTCTACTGTGATAGGCACAAGGTGACAGGGAAAGTAAATACATCTTCCTTACTTCCTGAGTATTTACTATCTAATTCCACCCACCTTAATATTCAAGATTTCTATGCAAAATAATATTCTGTAAACTTAAAGTAAAAAATAAATATCTGAAAGAAAAAAGGGGAATTTGGAGCATTTCACAAGTAGTTACCTGTCCTGCTGTAAAATATTGGTGTCACGTACATTTTAATGAGGTCAATATGAAAAGAAGTCCACCTTTACGTCAGTGAATATAGAGCAAAACCTTGTCACTTGACTGAAAATCTTGTGTGTTTTGTAAATAACTGATATCAGAATTGTTACTCATACTCTAGAGTCAAAATTTGCCATTACATGAGTACACGTGTTTGTGCATGGAAGATATAGACTGGCTATGTATGTTTGTTTTGTATGCATGTGTGCTGTTATGCAATATATTTATTCATTTTCAAAAAGATTTCAAAGATTTGCACAATGTGAGAGAGAATATAAGACAAAAAGTGAGTTACTGGAAGTTGTGATGCATCCAGAGCAAAGAACTGTCTCATAGTTGCCCTGTGTCCTCTGCATTTTCCCTGGGCACTCACAGTAGGTCACTGGAAGAAGAAGGGTACCAGGCTAGACAAATCTAGTGAGATTTTTATTTATTTTATGAGATAATAATTTAACCATTTTGTCCTGGTTTTGGCTGGGATAGAGTTAATTTTCTTCCTAGTAGCTGGCATAGATAGTGCTATGGGTTTTCTTTTCCTGCGTTTTGTTTCTCTCTCACGTGTTCTCCTTTTCATTACATTTTTTATTACTATTATTATTATTATTATTTTATTTCAGTTATTAAACTGTTCTTATCTCAACCCACAAGTTTTCTTACTTCTGCACTTCTGATTCTCTCCCCCATCCCACCAGGGGGGAGGGTGAGCGGGCAGCTGTGTGGTGCTTGGTTGCCCACAAGGGCTAAACCATGACACATCTCTAGAAAATAACCCAGCAGCACATGTTATTTTTGCCGAAGGCAAGTATAGTAGTAAAAGTTTTCCAGATGAGTTTCCCTGGAACTTTTATGTTGTGCCACTCCTTTTGTGAAGTCTGAAGAGAAAGCTGCATAGGAAGAACACAACATTTTGGAAATTGGATGGGGGGGAGGAGAAAATAAAATGAACACATTTAATACCTGTAAAGTTAAAAAACTATTTTTTCTAAGTCATACAGGGGAAGAACCATATTGCTTAGCTTTGTTCAGTGGAAGAACCAAGAGAATCGTATTTTTTCAGAAAGAGAAAAAAGGCCCTTGCATACATTTAATGGCAAGTTTTACATACAAGGCTGAAAAGAAAGTGTGGTTTCAATTAAAGCAGAACTCCTGGTGTGCTTCAGCAATCTATACAAAGCTATCCATCATGCAGTTTTTTGTCAGGCTTTTGCTTGTCTGTTTTTGATCCAGTTTTGACTGGTTTATATACCTCTGCTTAAGGCTACCCTCTCTATCACTTTCATGAACCAATGTGATGCTTTTATTCAGTGATAAGAATAAATACACTCTCTCTCATGTTATTAGCATATTCTGGAAATATAATAAAGGAGGTAACTGTTTAGAACAGCATGAACCTCTTTCACAAAATGTAAATTATAAATCTCCATCCAATGGACCAATCACAATGCATTAAGCATCCTTTCTGGTAAGCAGGAAAATTGCAGAGTGAGATTCAGATAGATACGATCAACAGTATGTAGAAAACTGGGGGAAAAAAGTATTTCTAAAGAGGTTTTAATCACAGGGTTTTAATAGAAATCCTTTTTACAGAGGATTAATTGCACTGCAAAGTATACTTTCCTGATCATCAAAATAATTCTGTTTGTTACATGTGCGGTCTGTTATTATCCTAAATAACAGGGTGTGGAAGCTATCAGAAAAGAGATGGTATATTTTATGATACTTCTGGATATAAACAGTTTATAAACCACATTTTGGGGGCAAAATCTTAATAAATAAAAATATTTTGCCAAATTGTTATTGATAGTAGCTATTAAATTTGCTTTCGATCTTGATTCTCTGAGTTTGTTCATGCAGTTAGAAGACTTTGTTCAGTCTCATTCTTTTAAAAGAAATATTGTCCTTTGTGATTTTACTGTTTGAATTCTTTCCCAATTAATTTAATGCAGCTTGCCACTTAATTATTGAGAGTGCTGTTCAGTTATTTCACTATTAATACAAATTACAATGATACAAATTATAGCATGAAATATTTGTGACTCAGAGATGGAAGGAACTTTTTTCATATATCAATTTTAGAAAGCAGGGGAGAAGTGGCCTAGCAGCACCTGCATTGACATATCCAAGCCCTCAGAAGCTCATAAAATGAATGTTTATGGCTCTTTCTGCAAGTGGGAATCATTTTCTTCTCTAAGCTGTTAGAGGATCTCATGGCATAGTTCTCATTGAGACTTCTCCCTTCAAAATTTGTCTGCATGTGAATAAGTATGACCTCTGAGAATAGTGTGGTATTACTTTCTTGAAGACTGCAATTTCCAATAATATTTGACACTCAGAGACAGCTTGTAAAGCAGTAAGTGAGACTCAAAAGCAAGATTGCTTGAAAGAAAAGGTGTACATTTTTTGTTTAAGTCATGTAAAAACTTCGAATAATGGATTAGTATGAAAATTTACCAAACAACCAATATATAAAAATTTTTATTCTCCATGACCTCGAGACATTAGGGAAGAATTATGGGAACATAGTCTGAATGTGGTGTTCCATGTACTGTATAGAAGTTTTTACACACTTTATGTCAAGTAACCAATGAATAAAATGCATAAGCAAGTACTGGAATTCAGGAACCTCTCTCCAAGTTCACTCTCTAACATACTTTGTTCGTTGCTGCATAATGGACCTGCCTATATCAGTATTTTAGTTTAGATCTGGAGTGAGCTTTTGAAGTGAATTGCATGATTTTCTCTGCTTACTGGAAATTACTTCAGAAGAATCTCAGCCTATACACTAAATTATTTTCCCATTGAATTAAAACCAAACTTGTGCTCCAATGACTTTCAGTCCACAGGACCAGAGTGGAATTTATCAGAAACAACCCTCCCTTCCCCACCACTATACCCCCACCCCAGATATGCATGTAATGTGGAAATTGGGCCCTCAGACTGAAAGCATTTGGATCTACAGACCCTTTCCAGGCCACATCAATTGCTAATGCAGCCAGTGGCACAGCTATTGCATGAAAAAAAGAATACTGGTTATTGCTTACTTTTTAGACTGTTGTCTGTGAAAGCAAAAGATAGATGTGAATTTGAACATGTTTTGACAGAGGAGGGCCTAAATCTAGGTCTAACACTTCTCAAGTACTCCTTTACCCCTAGACCATGGACATGGTACCCTTTGAGGGGGCCCAAAGAGAGACAAAAAGCAGAGGGGGAGCTGCATGCCCAGTGAGCACCCTAAACACCTGAGAAGTGCTGTGCGCCTTTAAAATTAGGTTCTATCAGACTATAAGCTAAGTCAAGATATTTTCTGTATAAAGCTCAGAATGAATTAGACACAGAGTTGAAAGACAGTCTTCTCTACTCTGCTGTCATCAGACTACTGTGCCTTTGAAAAGAACATCCTTTAGCCCAGGCTCCTTCCTAGTTCAGCATCTTTTCAATGGCTGTCTAAATTGTGATTAAGTTTGACACGGTCCTTTCCAGATTCCTAAGAACAGTTTTTCTTCCTTTCAGGACCTGTAGATCTATATATGCTCCTTGAGCTTCTCAGAAGTCCCTCAGTCCCCATGGTGGTGCGGTCTCCCAGGTCACGACCACATACTCATACCAGTGTGCACTCTGCCTGTGTGGCCCAGGTGACCTGCAGAGCAAGTGCCAGGAAAAGGCAAACAAATTGTCTTCCCTGTTGCACCACTGTATCCTAGTAAAGAAAAATGGCATACATTAACACGTGGAAAAGCAACTCTATCTTTTGCCACATGTCCCTCATCTCCACTAGCACTTTCAAGAACAGGGCCTCTCCAAATGAAACCACAAGTCACGGCATTTTGACTTTGTTTTTTGTGCAGGACTGGTCTCCTGTAAGAGACACGTTTTCTTCTTTCCTGTTTTTCCATCTTTTCTGATCTTAGGGAAATGACATTCATTAATGAACCCTGAATTCAAATAAAGGTGTACCTGAAGTCATTACACCTCTGCATCTGATCAATGTTTGGGCTGCAATTTGGATTATTGTCACCTTATTGTTAGGTGACACCTATATTGCGTTTTAGATACCTGTGTTTTCTGAATGCCATCCTTCATGTAATGAGGTAGCATATGTTAATAGTGCCCCCAAAATGCAAAACTTAAGCAGTCCAATGCATTTGCAAATTGTTTCAATTTTGAAGTAACAGTAATTACTAGAGGTCAAAATAAATAAAAAGGGACAAATGACCACAAAATACCGTGGGTTTCAAAGTTATCATAGAATCATAGAATGTTTTGGGTTGGAAGGGACCTTTAGAGGTCATCTATCCCAACCCCCCTGCAGTGAGCAGGGACAGCTTTAACTCCATCAGGTTGCTCAGAGCCCCGTCCAACCTCACCTTGAATGTTTCCAGGGATGGGGCCTCCACCACCTCTCTGGGCAACCTGTTCCAGTGCTTCACCACCCTCATTGTAAAAAATTTATTCCTTATATCCAGTCCAAATCTATTCTTCTTTAGTTTAAATCCGTTATTCCTTGTCCTGTCACAACAGGCCTTGCTAAAAAGATTGTCCCCATCTTTCCTGTAGGCCCCTTTAAGTATTGGAAGGTCGCAGTAAGGTCTCCTCGCAGCCTTCTCTCCTCCAGGCTGAACAACCCCAACTCTCTCAGCCTGGCCTTGTAGGAGAGGTGCTCCAGCCCTCGGATCATTTTTGTGTCCCTCCTCTGGACCCACTCCAGCAGGTCGATGCCCTTCTTGTGCTGAGGGCCCCAGAGCTGGACGCAGCACTCCAGGTGAGGTCTCACCAGAGCAGAGCAGAGGGGCAGAATCACCTCCCTCGACCTGCTGGCCACTCTGCTTTTGATGCAGCCCAGCATACGGTTGGCTTTCTGGGCTGCAAGCGGACATTGCCGGCTCATGTCCAGCATTTCACCCACCAGTACCCCCAAGTCCTTCTGCGCAGGGCTGCTCTCAATCTCTTCATCCCCCAACCTGTACTGATACCGGGGGTTGCCCCGTCCCAGGTGCAGGACCTTGCACTTGGCCTTGTTGAACCTCATGAGGTTCACACAGGCCCACCTCTCCAGCTTGTCCAGGTCCCTCTGGATGACATCTCGTCCTTCTGGTGTGTCAACTGCACCACTCAGCTTGGTGTCATCTGCAAACTTGCTGAGGGTGCACTCAATCCCACTGTCTGTGTCATTGATGAAGATGTTAAATAGCACCAGTCCCAGTACGGACCTCTGAGGGACACCACTTGTCACTGGTCTCCATGTGGACATCGAGCCATTGACCACAACCCTCTGGATGTGACCATCCAACCAATTCCTTATCCATCGAACAGTCCACCCATCAAACCCATATCTCTCCAATTTAGAGAGAAGGATGTTGTGGGGGACTGTGTCGAAGGCTTTACAGAAATCCAAGTAGATGACATCCATTGCTTTTCCCTTGTCCACTGATGCCATCACTCCTTCATAGAAAGCCACTAGGTTGGTCAGGCAGGACTTGCCCTTGGTGAATCCGTGCTGGCTGTCTCAAATCACCTCCCTGTCCTCCATGTGCTTGAGCATATCTTCTAGGAGGATCTGTTCCATGATCTTCCCAGGCACAGAGGTGAGGCTGACAGGTCGGTAGTCCCCAGGGTCCTCCTTTCTTCCCTTTTTAAAAATGTGCACAACATCCCCCTTTTTCCAGTCAGCAGGGACTTCACCTGACTGCCACAACTTTTCAAATATCATGGAGAGTGGCGTGGCAACTACATCAGCCAATTCCCTCGGGACTCTGGGATGCATCTCATCAGGTCCCATAGACTTGTGTACATTCAGGTTCTTCAGGTGGTCTCAAACCTGATCTTCCCTTACAGTGGGAGGGGCTTTACCTCCTGGTCCCCATCTTTTGGTCCATCGATTCGGGAGGGGTGAGGAGAGAGGTTGCTGGTGAAGACTGAGGTAAAGAAGTTGTAGAGTACCACAGCCTTCTCCTCGTCCATTGATACAAGTTCGCCTTTCTTGTTCATCAAGGGGGGTACGCTTTCTTTAACCTTCCTTTTTCTGGTTGATATACCTGTAGAAGCCCTTCTTGTTATTCTTTACATCCCTTGCCAAATTCAGCTCCATCCTTGCCTTGGCCTTCCTGACCTCCTCCCTACACAACCTGGCCGTTTCCCTGTATTCCCCCCAGGACACCTGTCCCTGCTTCCACTGCCTGTGCAGTTCCCTCTTACTCTTTAGTTTGACCAGCAGGTCTCGACTCAGCCATGCTGGTCTCTTCCCTTCCTTGCCTGATTTCTTACACTTGGGGACTGATAGCTCTTGTGCTCTATGGAAGGTGTCCTTAAAGATCTGCCAGCTCTGTTCCACTCCCCTGTCCCTGAGGACCGTCTCCCAGGGGGTCCTGATTAACTCCTTGAAGAGCTGGAAGTTTGCTTTCCTAAAATTTAGGGTCCTGACTGCACTCCTCGCTTTTCCCATGTCCCTCCGGAGCATGAACTCCACCAATGCATGATCACTGCAGCCCAAGCTGCCTCCAGTCTTGACATCACCGATGAGCTCAGTTGCATTGGTGACCATCAGATCCAGTATCGCGTCCCCTCGGGTAGATGTGTCTATTACCTGGCTTAGGAAGTTGTCGTCTATGCATTCCAGGAACCTCCTGGATTGCCTACAGCTCACCGTGTTGCTTTTCCAGCAAATGTCGGGGTGGTTGAAGTCCCCCAGCAGGACGAGAGTCTGCAAGCGCGAAGCCTCCTGGAGCTGGAGGAAGAAGGCTTCGTCAGCAGGCTCCCCTTGATCAGGTGGCCTGTAGTAGACACCAGCCACAAGGTTCCCTTTGTTGCCTCTTTCTCTGATTCTTACCCATAAGCTTTCGACCTGCTCGTGGCTATTCTTCAGGGACAGCTCTTCACACTCTATTGATTTCTTTACGTAGAGGGCAACGCCTCTGTCCCTCCTTCCTCACCTGTCCCTTCTGAAGAGCCTGTAGCCATCAATAGCCACATTCCAGTTGTGGGATTCATCCCACCAGGTTTCTGTTATGGCAATCAGGTCGTAGCTGTCTAGTAGCACAACAGCTTCCAGCTCCTCCTGTTTGTTCCCCATTCTGCGTGCGTTCGTGTAGAGGCATTTCATCTGGGCTGTTGGCCGTGTCACCTTCTTAGTGGAACACCCCTCGTTTTCCTCGGGGTGTTTCACGAAGGTTTCCTTGTGAGCTCTAACTATCTCAGGAGCCCCCGGCTCATCTCTGCCAGACTTCAACTGTGCTGCAGCATCCCCATCATGCCTCTGGGCAACAGGTTGAGGGCTCTCAGTAGTACCCCATCCCTCTAACCATTGCGTACCATCCCGCAGCTTGTCGCAGGCAAGCCTGAAACATTTCCCCTCCCCCTTCACACCTAGTTTAAAGACCTGTCAATGAGCCCCGCAAGCTCCTGTGCAAAGACCCTCTTTCCCCTTTGAGAAAAGTGGCTCTCATTTGTCGCCAGCAAACCTGGTGCCATGTAGGCTGTCCCATTGTCAAAGAACCCAAAGTTGTGACGGTGGCACCAGCCTCGGAGCCATGTGTTAAGAGATTGGATCCGCCTGTTCCTACCAATGTCACCTCCCACAACTGGAAGGAGGGAGGAAAAGATGACCTGTACCCCCAATTCCCTCACTAACCATCCCAAGGCCCTGAAGTCTCTTTTAATCACCCTTGGGCTGTGCACTGCAACTTCGTCACCACCCACGTGGAAGAGCAGTAAGGGGTAGTAGTCCGAGGGCCGTACCAGGCTGGGAAGTCTCCTGGTGATATCTCTGACCCAGGCTCCTGGCAGGCAGCAGACTTCCCTATGAGGAGGGTCCACCTGGCATATTGGAACCTCCGTTCCCCTCAGGAGGGAGTCTCCTATGACTATGACCCGTCTTTTCCTCCTTGTGGACATGGTAGTAATATGGGGGTAAGTCTTTGTGGTCTTGGCAACTCTTTGGGTGTAGATGGATCAATGCCCACATCATCCACTGACTGGTCCTCCACATCTAGAGCCTCATACCTGTTATGTAGAGGCACCTGGGGGGTCACAGTGGGCAAGGAAAGGGTTCACTTGCCGCCCCGATTGTGGATTTGTTTCCACTCGCCGCTTCCCTCTAAGACCTTGCCTACATCTTGGTGGGGGGAGGATACTGGCTCCCTTTGATCACAGGCTTTCTCTGGAGGCTGTCCCTGGTCAGGTTTCCGGGAGCTCAGAGCGTGATTCCACCAGTCTATCTCTTGCTCAGATTCCCTGATGCTCCGCAGCCTGTCTACTTCCTCTCTTAGCTCTGCCACCAAGCAGAGTAGGTAATCCACTTGGTCACAGCGCACACAGCTGTTTGCTCCACTGCCATCTGTTCCCAGAGCAAGCTGGTGGCACTCCCTGCAGCTGGAGACCTGGACGGCTGCGTGTTTCCCTGGGAGCTCAGTCTGGGTGGATACATCCTTTCTGGCTAGTGCAGGGGATACAGCCTTCCACCGGATGGACACCATGGCCATGCCTAGGCTCCCTCTGACCAGCTGAACTTACCGAACCTACCCCTGGAGCTAGGAGCAGGGGCACTCGGCCTTCCCCGCACGAACTGACGCTCCACACCCTGGTCGCCGCGCTCCAGGGGGCTGCTTTTATAGGTGAGGGGGTTTGGCCGCCGTCACTCCTGGCCCCGCTCACGCTGCGTCAGAGCTGCCCCACGTCAGCAGCTTGCCCCTTCCCATTTGATCTGTTGCATGTCTATATTTATGGTGCTTAGTATTGCATTCTTTGCTGTTTCAGGTTACAAGCCAAAGCTCATTAAGTTCAGTGGGTTTTGAGTCAGGTTTATTTATGTTGGCATAGTTGTAGGAATACCAAGATTTATAAATAATAATTTTACCGATCAACTATTGAAACCTCAAACATGTAAGATGCTGAGAACTAAAATCGTTAATGGGAATAATATCTAGTCATCAGCTTAGTTTTAAGTATTTCAACTGTACTACTGATCTAACTTGTGTTCTATATCAGTCAAATTCCACTTGCTGCTCTGAATCAGAGGGTTAGGAAGTTCAAACGTGTTTTCCTCTTCCTCAGTTTCAGTCTTCCTTGCAACATCAACTATTTTCTTGCTTTTAAATATATCATATCAATGGTCTGAATTTGTCATGTAGAAATATCATGGCACTGCAGGACGACATTTATAGGGCCAGGTTTCAAGAAAAGCTGTAGGGAAAACATATAAGTTAGATCCTGTGGAGAAATGTATGTAACCAATATCTCATTTGGCTATATGTCATAGTGTAATTTATGTCTCAATTCTGTGGTAAACAGCAGGATTATTCATTTTAAAAAAACCCTATCTTTCATGAATATTTAATCTGGAGTTTGGTAGTCCATGGGGAGTTACATCTGCTTTTTCATACAGAGAATTTAATGACATAAATCTTGTTTATACAGGAAAATAACTTAGAATTTGTGGGATAATCCCCAGCTAAACTTTTAGCATTGTACTTCTATCCACCTTTCCTTCCTTCTGCAATTAAATGTATTTGGTTTTGTTTTAATTCTACTTTTCTGAAACAGGCTCTTAGGCCCTAGAGACTTACCTTTTCTAATTTCAGAGTTTATTCCTCCCTTCAGGGTTAGCATTTATATTATGGAAGGGTGCAATAAAGAAAGTAATTTTGATGACCTCATATATCAGAAAAATGAGAATTTTTTTTCATTTAATATTCTGTGAGTTTATTTTAAAATGAAGCCTAAAGGTACTTCATGGTCTGAACTCTAAAGCTGTAAAGTAACTTCAGTACTAAAGTTGTAGCTTCACAGTGTCATATATTTCTCTACCTTCCAAACAGCATATACTGCATATGCAATAAGAGAGATGTAGTACCACTGATCTATTTTTAATGTTATTATTATCATATGATATAATCCCTTCCAATCAGTTGCCTGAAGAGATTGTAATTAGAAATAAGCTGGAAGAGAGGCATAGTGATCTGTCTGCTGAATATCTTTAGACCTGCCAAGGTTGTGGGTTGATATACTGATAAAGACATATTTAGGGTGGTTTTTTTCCAGTTTCTAAATGATTTTTGCTAGCTTCCAACTGCAATTAAGTTCAGAAAGAAGTAGAGCTGTTCTACTAGGGTTGTTTGTATTTTTATTATGGAGACTGTTAAGTGAGATTTCCAGACATATACTGGGCTATAAAGCTCAAGCGTTATGGGTTTCAGCTAGTCAGAAGAATACTTAAGATGTGTTAATGGAATCAAGGTTGAACATTATAAGCTCAAACTGCTGCTAATTTCCTTTTCTTGAGTAAGAAGAAGACAATGATACCTTGTGTCCTCAAAATCCAGGCTTTTGAATCATGAGTAGAATATTGAAATATTGAAAATAAGAATGTGTTACACTTTCCCAAGGGAGAGATGTTTCATTATAATACACTACTTTATAGTGGTCTGATTTCTGACCTTGTGATTTCAAACTGTAGGTAAAATTATTATCTTGTTTTAAGCAGTCTTTTGAGAACTACCCTTGAGCAATTCACTAAGAATTTTCTGAGAACACATTTCTGAAAGTGGGTAATGATGTTAAACAAAGTAAGTTAGAATATTGAGTAACTAGATGCCAGGGGGATGTCAAAGGACTTGCTAAACCATGAGCCATAAACCATTGGGCACCTGTAAAAACCATATCCATTACCTGGATCACTGATTTCACACTTCTTAGTCTTTTGTTGTGCTTATTAACATCTACTTGCATTAGTGTTTGGATGATCAAATTCGTTTTACTTAATGCTGGAAGACTGTCATGAAACTGTGGCTAATCTATACCAGAGCAACCCTTTCTTGCAGTGCTGAGATTCAGGATTTGGTCATTTTCTGTATTAATATAATTACAGAAACTGTGCTTACAAGATATTTAATATCTCCATGAATTAACAGTTCAACTGATCTCTGTTTTTTCGTATTCAGAGGATTTATGTACTGTGGACATTTATTTATGATAAAAATTTATCAGAATGTCAACACTGCTCTATTACCTACTTTTTCTGTGACGAGGCAAGATTGAAACCTTCTCTGCTGCAGTTCTGTTATTTTTTTGAAAGTAGGCTGTTGATCAAGCACCATACGTGCCTGGAATAAGAAACACACGTTCTGAAGATAGTCTCTAAAATTATATTGTTACATATATGTGAAAACCTGGAAAAAGAACCACATTTGAAAAAGGATCACTAGATGGGCAAGTAAAGCAGAACAGTTAAATCTAATTAATATGCTTACCTACAGGACTCAAATTCACATGGAACCCTCTTAACTAATTAATGAGAAAGGTGATTTACTATGGCTGCTTTTACTGGCATGGGAAATAGTCTGAAGACCTGAAAAGCATTATGAATGGGTGCCACAAAAAAAAACCCAAAACAAACAAACAAAAAAACAAACAAACAAAAAAAAACCCAACAAAAAAACCCCAACCCAACACACAAAACCCCCACAAAATACCCCAACCAAAGTCATGACAGCTCTTCTCTATTCTTAATCTTACAGTTTCTCATATTGTACTTGTCAGAGAATATTGATCTTTTAAACATGAATCAAAACATCTGATCAAAGCAGAATAAGATGTCATAGCAGTCATGGAAGTTAAGTTGAGGCTTAGAAAAGCATGTATTTTTCTAAAGTAGGAGCTATAGACTTCTTAGCAATTCTAAAAATCAGACATATCTGTTTCAGATTTTAGTCTATAGACACAGTTTGTTTCATGCCCATGCAATAAAGTGAATGATCTTGCTATCATTATCATTTTCATAAATGGTTTTTCATGCTTAGAGAAAAGAATTAGCTTGCCTGGTCAACCACTTTTATGTTCTCATTGACTTTTATCCTGGAATTTTCAGGTAAGTTACTGTTTCTCTGTAAAACTGTCCTTATCATTGCCTTTATAAAGGCAAAGGCATTCTTGGAATAATATTGCTACTTTATTACCATACTCTAAATGAAACAATTGTTAAAGTTTTTTATTATGATGACATTAACAGTGTTTTCAACAGCCTATCCATCCTAGTTTGTGTTTATCTGTATTCCCATCATTGCTGAAAATAAGCTTTCAAAATTGAATACAACACACAGCTATACAAATAACCAAGCAACATTTCTCAATACTATATCCAAAGTCTAAAAAAGCAATTGTAAAGATCTTGACACTCTATAACATAGCATGCACTAGAACATTTAATATGAAAATTAATAAGGAATAAGACTTATTATAGGAATAAGACTACTTTGCAGTTGAGAAGTAACAGATTCTTAGTCCACCAAACCTAGCTAAAGCATGTTCTTGCATCTTCACAAGAAAACTTGACAGCATTCTAACATCAAATGTAAGATAGGAATCTCTAGGATTCCAACTTTCATTTTTTTCTCTGTAAACTTCAGTAGTAGAAACTGAACATAAAAAAAGTCAGACTAACTACAAGTAGATTTCATAGCTGCAAGAAAATATCCTAAATGTAAGTAGATACGCAATAAATACGAAGTTGACAATACTGCTGCAATCCTCAGTTTAAGTTTGTTTATACCCAAAACATTGCAATAAATCTTCCTAAATTAAATAATATGGTATAAATTATATGGAGGGGTGTGTGTATACATAAAAAAACTCTTTTTTTTAATATGCATATATATATATAAAAAAATAAAATTAAGGCTTCCAGTAAATGAGAACTCCCATAAAGCTTTGTTTCATAGGAAGGAAATGTAGATGAATGTTGAATTGACTCATGTCATTCAAATAGTTATGCATAAGATCAATTCAACAAACTGAAATAGAAAGTTTTGATTCAATGATATAAAAAAGAATTAATTTCAGTCTAAAACACTGAAATAACTTTCGACACATAAATATTTTGTTTTTCTTAAAAAAAATTAATGCTTAATATTTGAATTCTCAGTGCAGATGAAAACAGATTTGGAAATATTGAAACCAGAATGAAATGCTAATTTTTAATAATTTTTGTTCTACCTGAGAGGCTTTTTAATCCTGTAAAATGAAAAGGAGCACTTGCAGACTGACATAATAAATTGCATGAATAAGAAGATCATATTTGACTACATAATGTATTCTTGCCCCCTGTTCTGCATATGTCTGGGAGTAACCAGCATCTGTTCTTCCCAGGTTCCATGTGTGGTTGAAAATGTCCTCAATTACCTTGATTTATACAAATCTTATCATGTTTACATGCTTGCAGAATACAATATTCTTCCTTAAAATATTACATCTTTTATCTCTAAAAATAAAGGAATACCATTGCTTCTGTTAGCAAAGTCTTCCATTTTTATTGGAAATAGGAATAGTTTTGAAAGCAACCATTGTATCTTATAATAAATTAATTTTATAATATTCTTATAGTAATATAGAAAATGCTTTATGGTGTTATCTTTTAAGTGTTAAAATCTATGTGTTATCATGCTAATAACTTTGTAAACTATATATATAAAATGGTTTGAAGTATGTTCATTTCAATAAGGGGAAATAGAATTGTATAATGTATGGAAGAGGCAAAGTTTGTGATCTTTTTTCTATCTCCAGAAGACATGGTTCACTTCAGACCATCCTGGAGGAGGAAAGATGGTGTTGGAGCATGTTACTGTTAAGAAAAATGTAGTTTCTTAACTGGTAGGGCATCTAATTCCATGTTATTAAATATTTTGGGACTATTACAGCATACTGCTAGCTTGAATGGCCCTAGCTTTACTGTACACGTTGGATCTTCAGTAGGGCCTAAGAGCAGCTCTTATTTTGGTCATTCTGTACCGCTTTATTTCTTTGGAATAGCTACCTTTCCAGTCCAAACTGTAGCATGCAGAGAAAGAAATCCAGTATCACAAAAATTGTCAAATTGTTTCTTTATTTATGTCCTTTTGTTGCTAAATGTGAAGTTATTCAGCTGGTTTAAGAAGTTTCCCTTAAGCTAACTCACAGTGAAGGATTTCACCAGTGCTCCCTGGTGAAAGCCCACAAGTGAAGAGACCTCAAGGGAAATCTGTGCTGAGAAGACAGGTAGATCTAGAGTTGCTCAAGGAAGAGTTTTGTATGTTGAGGGATTAAGGTTATGTGAAGAAAAAAGGCACTGATTCAACTTGTCTGTTTAGCGACATTGAGAGTAATGAGTCTAAGTGGCCTGATATAATGGTATTCTTCCCCATACACACTGTTAGAGACTGTTCCAATGATTATCACTGTCTAACTGCCTTTGAAACATATCTAGTAGCAAAGTTGATCCATTGCATGAATGTAATTTTCTGCATTACAATAGATTTCTGCGAACAGCATGGATTATTTATGTATTTATTTCATTTTCAGTTAGTAAAATAAATCTTGAACCAGCTTTTTCCTTCTAACACAGGTAGACCAAGATTAAAATCTAGTGATCTGTATCACATTTCTTCTTCTTTCTTATCTGTTAAATTAATTTCCTACAACCAAAACAGTTACAGAAGAAAGATATCATAACAAAGATATTAGGAACATGCCAGTTTATTACACATTTTTCTTCTCACAAACTCTTTTAACATGACAGAAATAATGTGATTTAATCTGCATAACTCATGCTGGGTTTTTGTTGTGGGGTTTTGGGGGGGGGCGGGGTTTGTTGGGTTTTTTTTAGTGAAAAGTCAGAAGAAAAGTTCTTGTAAACACTTGAGTAGTGAAATCACAAGACATACAAAACCTTCTTGTAGAGTAACCTTTCATACTTCCTGTTTCTTAATTTGTTCAGTCTTCTTGGCTGTATCAGTAGACCTAGCACGAGTATTTTCCAAGATGCTGAGAACCCAAATAACGCCTTAGCTTTTAATGGGTTACCTGCACCATGTTTCCAAATGGTAATCAGGATGCAGGAGTTTCAGTTTAACTTCTGCAAAATTGAGTAGCTCAAAATCAGTGCACTCCTCAAAACTTTGCCTTAAACTTCAGTCAGCCAACATGACATTATTTTTTGCAGGTAATATTTTCTGCATCTTCTACATTTTGCCTTATGTTGTTTCATCAAGACCAATTTGTTCCAGTTGTCTGATGTCTTTCAACACTATACAACTTGAAGAAACTCAAAATAGATTTCTACCACCTTCCTGAGAGATGATTTCTGCTTACGCTCAACCTCATTTGTCCTCACACAGCTTCCACATCTGTCTTTCTCTGCATCTACTGATAGAATTCCAAACTGAACAAAAGCAAAAAGTGAAAAATAAAACCTGAAATGAAAATACACAATTAATTGTACTTATTATTAGAAAACAAAATAGGCAACTGCCTTTCATGGTTCTCCAGGTCAGTCATAAATACTTTTTTTTAACAGATGTGTCCTACATATTTTGTCTACATACCACTTCAATAAGTAAAAAAGATAAAGATTTACAATTTATGTTTTATTCCACCTATATGCTACCACAGAAGGTGTTTGGTCCTGATCTTAAAATGAACTTTTTTATTTTTGAATTATTTGAATCGTTTCTTTCTGATTATATATATTTTAAGTGTATCAGGTAAGACTATAAACATCTTTGTTTTCTTGATGTTTTGCTTGAGCCAATGACAATTAGCTTTGGAAGTGGATGTAATGATGTGAAAAGCATAATCCATTGACTCTTATTATAGATCGGAACATGCTGAAACACAGCTTTATGTATAGGAAGCATCAGAAATCCTTCATCACACCTTTGCAAGCAAGAAGGAAAGGAAATAGTGTTATACATCTTTTCAGTTTCCAAGATAAGATTGTGAAGTTATATATTGAACTGTTGTTAGAACAGAGTTTAGATTTCTGGTTTGACACTTCGGATTTTTTTGGATGATTCTGCTTTACATTTCAAGTTGTCTTGAATAATGGAATTTCTACTTATAGTTGGTTAGCCACAAGTGAAGTTGGTGTTTTATACTACCACTTCCCATTCTCTAGCATTTGTTAATTCAAATATTTAATTCCTCTTTCTGTCTTAAGTATCATCTAAGGGTGGGTCTCTATCTTCTGTGTACTTTTGTTCTCATGGTTATTTTATTCCGCTGATCAGACAATATGGAACAGAATTTTTCAGCATGGTTAGACCAGTCAAATAATCATCTTCTCCTCCACATGTTTTCTCTGGACATGATCTTTTAAGAACTGTAGTTAATACACGGAGCTTTATGCTGTTTTTTCTTACGCTGAAAGGTTAAATGAAAGCTATCTCACAACTTCTATTGACTTCATAATTTCCCTTCCTCTTGATTACTTCTCTTCTTGGTCTCTGAAAGTGGTTTTCATTCCCCTTAATAATTTACTGGTACTTCCACCAAGGGAATTTCCTTTTTTCCAACTTTTTCTAAATTAATTTCCAAAAGATTTCCCTTCTGTGCTTAGGGAGGGAGTCTGGAGGCACTAGGATGTCAGCTGAATATCTTCCCAGCCTTGCTGCCCGCATTTCACAACATTGTTGTTAGCTCCTTCAAAAAGAAAACCTTACCAGAGCCTGCTCTAGACCACCACATGAACAGAAGTCTTAAGGGATAGTCCTTCTCTCTAATATTTAGCGGCTGTACAACACTTGGCCCTTATTCCTTTAAGTATGTGAGAAATTCTCTCTGTGACTTTCCACTAACAGTCCTAATCT